>NW_028318835.1:1320000-1517500 GCF_062004578.1 Staurois parvus
ATTTTATAACAAAAACTAAGAAAAAACTTTTTTTTTCAAAATTTTTAGTGGTTTTTGGTTTGTTTAAGAAAAAATAAAAAACCCAGATGTGAATAAATACCACCAAAATAAAGCGCTATCTGTCACAAAAAAATTATAAAAATGTCATATGGGTACAGTGTTGCATGACCGCACAATTGTCATTCAAAGTGCAACAGAGCTGAAAGCTGGAAATTGGCCTGGGCAGGAAGGGGGTATAAGTGCCCTGTAGGCTAGTGGTTAATTTCAATCTCTCCCTTTCTACTGGCATCTTCTATAACCCTCTAAATCATGCACTAGTCACCCCCATACTTAAAAAGGCCTCACTGGACCCCACCAATCTTAACAACTTAATTCCCATCTCCATACTCCTTTTTGCTTCCAAACTCCTTGAACGTCTAGTCTATAACCGGCTGAGCTGCCTCCTCTTGATCCCCTTCAGTCTGCACTTCGCCCACAACACTCCATAAGAACGGCTCTCCTAAAACTCACAGACGACTAATAGCTAAAACCAACAGGCACCATTTCATACTATTACTCTTGAACCTCTCCGCTGCCTTTGATACAGTTGACCACCCCCTCCTTCTCAAAGAAACTCTTTCTCTATGACTGTACTCTCTGTTGGTTTGTATCTTGCCTATCTCGCCACACCTGCAGCGCCACTTAAAACTCTACTTCCTCCTCTCCTATTACTCATAGGAATAGGAATTCTGTCCTTGGACCGCTTTCCATGGTTTCCAATATCATTTCTATGCCGATGACACCCAAATCTATCTCTCTACCCTCAGCTCACCCCATCAGTTTCCTCAGGTATCACTGATTTACTAGTACAAAAATGGCCACTGCCCCAGTCTATAACTGGCCTTCACAGTAAGGAGCACATGGAAGGGCAACACATGTCCATCAAACTTTGTTGTTTGACTTGCGTCATACTTCCATGTGCTCCTTGCTGTGAAGGCCAGTTATAGACTGGGACAGTGGCCATTTTTTGTACTGCTGAATTGTTGGTGAGGGGGTGCACTGGACACCTTAACTGCCATTGTGCTACATGCTTGGTGTCCAGTGCACTCCTATACCTTTGAGGAGTGGGCTACCTCAGGTCCACCTGCCCTTGGTCTCTCCATTAAATACATGTGCCTCTACTATGGGGGCTCTCAACATTTGTAGAGTTAGGAACTACAGATTATCGGGGTGCCGTGACGAGGCTCTGTAGCTTACGCATGTTTTAGCAAATGTGTGCTAACTGAACCCGTTTTTCTTTCCAAATCTTTTTTATTGAAATTTTAACAAAAAGATTCAGGATAGAAAATAAAAACTATCTATTTCAAGCCATTTCTTCGGATTCACACTGTGATAACCTCTTATTTGAAAAAAAGAGTGTAGGCCTCTGCTTGGAATAGTGTTTCCTATTTCACAAAAGCACTGTAACCTAGATCCCTTAAGGGGTTGGTATTGAGATTCGGGATACAGTATTCATACGGTGATAATGGAATATCAATTTGAAGCTTGGGAGAGGAGGTAGTCAATTTATTCAGACCTATTATCCATGCTTCAAGTGTTGCGGTGATGGATGGAAGAAATGTAGTTAAGAATTTGGATGTAACAGACCTAGCTAATAATAATGCCCGAAAGTCTCTATTGGGAACCACACTCTGCTCTATTTGTCCCCAGAATTTATCTGACGGGACAAACCACGCTGGAAGTTGATCTAGGATAGTTACATAATAGTAAATAGAAAGTACTAGAAGACCAATCCCCCCTTTGGATTTACGTTTAGTGAGTGACAGGAATGAAATCTACGATTTCTTCCCCCTCCAGATATATCTTTTTAGGGCCGCCTCCAACCTACGGAAGTAAGCATGAGGAATAAGAATCGGAATTGTTCTAAAATAATATATTATTTTAGGAAATATAAACATTTTAAACGCCGCTATTCTACCTATCCACGGTTTCAAATTTGTCAAGCTGCTGCAACTCTACTATGATGGACTTGTTACATGGTACAAGGCTGTTGTGAATAGCCTTGTACCTTGTGACCATTCACAGATTTCACACGTAGTAAGCAATGATGTCAGAAGTGACATCTTGCTTACTACTTTGCATGTGAATCAGTGATCACATGATCGGGACCTCGTACAGAGATCCTATCCGATGATCGGTGTTTCACTGTGTCCGGAGGACACAGTGGGCACCGGATCGCGGTGCTGCACGCTCCCGGGGAGCGCGAACAAGCAGGGTGCGGGGAGGCCGTTTGTAAATGGCCACCCGTCCCTGCAGTGCCACCGTCCAGCCGTTTATATACAACGGCCGGTCGGGAAGTGGTTAAAGGCTGCAGCTCTCGGCAGCTCCCAGAGCTTTCCTGCTATGCGGCCATCTCCGTCCGTGGCTGGCCACGCCCCCCTAAACCCGTTTTTTAATGCATACCGTTAGACAGGTTAATTTGGTTTGTTTGCAAGCTGGCTGGCATGACTGATTTACTAACAGACATAGACTGGATGTCACACCACTTCCTCAAACTCAGTCTATCCAAAACTGAGCTCATGGTATTTCCTTCCTCACATGCCCCTTCCCCTGACTTTGTTAAGATCAATGGCACAACTGTCACTCCATCCTCACATGCCAGGGTGCTGGGGGTTACCTTGGACTCTGAACTGTCCTTTCAGACCCACATCCAATCCCTGTCCAAATCATGCCGCCTCAACCACCGCAACATCTCCAGAATATGCCCCTACAAAGCTTCTAATTCACTCCCTGGTTATATCTCGTCTCGACTACTGCAACTCACTCCTCATTGGATTATCTTTACATAGGCTATCCCCCTTAGACAATCATGACTGCTGCCGCCAGACTCATCCACCTTCCAAACTGTTCAGTGTCTAGTACCTCTCTCTGCCACTCCCTCTACTGGCTTCCGCTCATCCAACAAATAAAATTCAAAGTACTAACAGTAACTTACAAAGCCATCCACAACTCTGGCCCCAGCTACATCACTAACCTGGTCTTAAAATATCAACCAATCTGCTCTCTTCTGTCCTCCCAAGACCTCCTGCACTCTAGTTCCCTTGTCACCTCCTCCCATGCTTGCCTCCAGGACTTCTCCCATCCTATGAAACTCCTTACCCCAAGCTGTCCGACTATCTCCTGATCTATCCATCTTTAGATGGTCCCTGAAAACCCCTCTCTTTAAAGAAGCCTATCCTGCTTCTAACTAATACACTGTTTCTTTACTTTCTCCATCTTGGTGCTATATAAATCCAGTATTCTAATAATAATAACAATAATATGTCTCCGCCCGTATCACCCACCTACTGGTTGTCGCTCCATTTCCTCAAATTGAACCTTTCCAAAACCGAGCTCCTAGTTTTCCCCCCAGCCCTCGCCCCCCCATCCTCTCCATCATGACCAACAATGCCACCATCAATCCCACCCCCCAAGCTAAAGTCCTAGGTGTCACCCTAGACTCAAACCTGTCCTTCCAACCCCATGTCCAATCACTGGCAAATTCATGCAGGCTCCACCTCCGCAACATCTCCAAGATACGTACGTTCCTAACCCGAGACACTACTAAACAACTTGTTCACTCCCTTATTATCTCACGCCTGGACTACTGCAACTCCCTTCTCACTGGCCTACCCCAACACAGGCTATCCCCGCTTCAGTCTATCCTGAATTCAGTGGACAGACTCATCCATTTTTTTTTTTTTGAGCCTCTGGTACACACAGTGCTGCAGAGATGAAAAGTTTATTTCTGCTGGTTGATTAACCCAAGCAGCACTGTTATATGTAAGTGGTGAGAGAGCTTCCATTATCTTTGGGAGTATCCAAGAAGGAGTTTGTCTGGATAGCTATCTGTCCATGCTTGTTTGACTTTTTGTAATAGAAACAGAATGCATACACCACTATGGGGCAATTTATGGTGGAGTTGTCACTTGAGTTGAGTTGTTTTACTATTAGGCTCCATGCACACTGGGCTTTAAAAAAAAAAAAGCCAGTTCACTTGGCAGAAACAAATGCTCATATAGAGAGGTTTTGTGCAGTTTAGAAGCTTCTAGGAGAGTTAGGAGCATTTACATTTTGTTTGCCAGAAAACTGCTCTAAAAATGTGAAACTGTTTTTTTGCTGCCTCTAAACTCTGAGCTTAAAAAGTGGGCCAAAATCCCTGTTGCAGTGTGTGCAAACCTGGTCAAGAACTACAGGAAACATTTGACCTCTGTAATTGCAAACAAAGGCTTCTGTACCAAATATTAACACTGATTTTCTCAGGTGTTCAAATACTTATGTTCAGCAGAGCAAGACAAATAAATTCTTTAAAAATCATACAATGTAATTTCCTGAATTTTTTTTTTAAATTCTGTCTCTCAGAGTGGGAATGCACCTACAATGTGAATTTCAGACCCCTCCATGATTTCTAAGTGGGAGAACTTGCAAAATCGCAGGGTTTTCAAATACTTCTGTTCCTCACTGTATAAAATCATAGAATCATAAAAAACCTCTAAAAATCTGAACATAAATAGTGAATATAAATAGTCCGTGGCACTACAGGTCACAGAAGTGCCAAGTGATACGTGTGTGCTTTTTAGCGATATTGGGATGCTCGAGAGTACTCATGATCCAACATGGGAATCCACCACCTTTAATGGATGTGCACTCACCAGAACGCTACTTGTATAATAGTGTTAATGCTGATCCTTATGGGGGGGTCTCAGGCAGCCATAAATAGGGAACTGACTTCTCCACGGACAGGGCTATGCAAAACCAGCAAAGGATCCTCCTAGGGGGAGAAGCTCACCACAGGAGCTGAAGGTATGGCAATATAGTGTAGTATTTATTGAAAATAGTTAAAAACAATCCACGTGGATACAGCAAAGAGATAAAAGCATACCAAGATGGATGCCGCTCCGAACTCCGGCTGCAGCAGCGTGACATCAGCACGTAAGGCTCACCCAATGTGTTTCCTGCGCATGCACGTCTTCAGGGGCACGCATACTAGCCGCCATCATGGACAGACTGTTTAAATAGCCTGCAAGGCATCATGTGAATTGGTCGGCACCATTTTGTTGGAGACAGGAAGCGCTCACAGAATAGCCATGATCCCGTAGTACAAACTTGATAGGACCAGACTTCTGTACTGCTAAGGAACAATTGTAAACGGGGAAAACTGCTGTGAACGAACGATCATGATAAAAACATATAAACTGGCAGAATCACTCTCTGCAAAGAAGCATGTTAGACAAAAGCGTATTACCAAATAATGCTTCATAAAAAAATGTGGGATGATGTTAAGTATAAAAGAGGTCATAAATCCTACTCGGATAAAAACTCATATGAAGTATCTCGTGAAAATGAATGTCAATGTCACAAAATTAATTAATCAAAAATATGAACGAGTGGATCCCACACTATAAAAAAAGATGACAAGGGAAACAGGAAATAAATGGAATGGATGAACTGGTAAAGTGAATAAAATGAATGAAAATGAATAGAATGAGTAAAAATAGAATAGAATGAGTAAAAAAAAATTGATCACATTAAAAAGCAGGCAATTTAATGCAGAGACACATTATCTACCTAACAAATTCAGCTATTATCAATAAAACAATTCAGATTCTACATTGAGGCCCATGGGCATCAGGGAGCGTAATTGGTATATCCACTTGGTTTCAAGTTTGGATACTGCTCTTTTCTTTTTGCACCCCCTCCAATGGGGACTTAAAATGTCAATCCCTGTGAATTTAATGCCCTGTGGATATCTGTGGTGACACTCTCTAAAGTGTCTAGACAATGAGTGTTCATTGAAACCTTTTTTAATGTTGTACACGTGGTCTCTCATTCTGTCCCTCATGCGTCTAGTCGTCCTTCCAATATATTGCTTACTGCAGGAACATTCCAAAAGGTATACAACCTACCGACTATTGCATGAGATGAAGGAATTGATGTTATAGGACCTACCAGTAATGTTAGAGGTAAAGGAGGTGATTTTAGATCGCCTCCTTCCATCTAGTTGGCATATTATGCATCGGCTGCATGGAATAAAGCCCTTCAGGTCTTTATTCACTTGCCTTTTCAGCTTTCAGCGCTGTTGCACTTTGAATGACAATTGCACGGTCATGCAACATTGTACCCATATGACATTTTTATCATTTTTTTCACACAAATAGAGCTTTCTTTTGGTGGTATTTATTTGCTGCTGGGTGTTTTATTTTTTTGCGCTATAAACAAAAAAAGAGCAAAAAATTTGAAAAAAAAGTTTTTGTTTGTTTCTATTATAAAATTTTGCAAACAGGCAGCACTGATGGCATTGATGAGGCGGCACTGATAGTAAGCACTGATGGGTGGCACTGTTGGGCACTGGCGGGTGGCACTGCTGGGCACTTATGGGTACAGGTGGGTGGCACTGCTGGGCACTTGTGGGCGACACTGCTGGGCACAGATCATCCCCGGATGATCAGTGCCGATCCCTCCTCTGGCAACTGCCGATTCTCGGCAGTATTTTCCTCACGCTGTGATAGCGTGAGGAAAGTGCACCAATTCCGGGTCGGACTCTCGGAGGCGCTAAAGGATGAGCTAGCCCGAGTTGGCCTCCCAGAGTCCTTGGAAGATCTGATCGCCCTGGCGATCCAAATCGATCACAGGTTGCGGGAACGCCGGTCTGAGAGGTCAGGCCAGGGTCAAGAAGTCACATGGGCACCGGTCAAGTAACCTCCACCGATAATCTACCATCCGTTCCCATGGATACTTCTGAACCCATGCAGCTGGGGTTGGCTCGGCAGACCCTCACCCCAGAGGAACGCCAGCGAAGACGCACCAGGAACCTCTGTTTTTACTGTGGAGAAGCTGGACATGTCGTGTGGACTTGCCTGGTGAAAGCACGTAAGTCGAGAACTTCAGTTCCTCCTTGTTCCTAGGGAAATATAAGCCAATCCAGTTATTTAGCCCCTCTTTTTTCAGCTTCCAGGAAGGTGCCCCTCTTTTTTCAGCTTCCAGGAAGGATCGTGGAAACCACAGCAATCATTGATTCAGGGGCCTGCAGTTGTTTTGTGGACCTTGACTTTGCCTGTCAGCAGGAAATTCCTTTACAGGCCAGGAAATGGGGGCTTAATTTATTTTTAGCTGACGGTTCCCAGATTAAATTGGGATTAGTAGATCAAGAGACTCCCCCTATGCTTACCACCATAATGGGTTTTCACTAGGAGTTGTTACGTTTTGACGCCATCACGTCACCCCTTTTCCCAGTGATCCTGGGGCTTCCGTGGCTACAAGCCCACAACCACCAGATCAACTGGGAGACCGGTTCCCTCAGTTTTCCTTCGGCATATTGTCGGGAAAATTGCCATGCCTCAGGGCCTGGGGCCCCCCAAATTCTCCTGCGTGCTGAGGAGAATTCCAGTCTGAGACAGGTTGTTCCAGTAGTATATCATGACTACCTTGACGTTTTTAGCAAACGTGGGGCCGACACCTTGCCCCCACATCGCCCATATGACTGTCCTATTGATTTATTACCAGGATCCGAGATTCCCTTTGGCTGCATTTTTCCGTTATCTGAGGTGGAATTGGGGGTGTTGAAGGAATATATAAAGGAGAACCTCTGGAAGAAATTTATCCGTCCTTCCACTTCACCGGCAGGGGCGGGTATTTTCTTTGTGGAAAAGAAAGATAAAACCTTGAGGCCTTGTGTAGATCATCGGAAATTAAATCGAATTACGATTAAGAACTGCTACCCTTTACCGCTAGTCCCAGAGCTCTTCCAAGGCTATGGTCCAGAGGAGAACTCTTGGGAACCAGCCCAAAATGTCCATGCCCCTATACTCATCCAGGAGTTCCATCGTAGCCACCCACGAAGGAGAGATCAGTTGGGCACCCGGAGGATGCCCATAGGGGGGGCAATGTCAGGGACCATCGCGACGCATGGGTCTACACATGCGTAGGTGTCTGTCAAGACATGCAGGTAGCAGGGCACTAGGACCCAGGCGCACCCATCGTCTATGACAGTACTGGGCAGGCACTAGGACCTAGGCTGCGCCTGTCAGGTGCAGGGCGGGCTACTTAAACCAGCCCTGAACAGACACTTGTTGCCGAATGGTCTTTGCATATCCTGTTGCCTGTGTTGTGAGTACTCTGATCTGGATTGTCTGACCTTGTTGCCTTCTCCTGTCCTGACCCCTTGGCTTGCCTGACTCTGCTCCTGGATGCTCCCTTATAGATCTGATCTTCTGGTATTGACCCTGCGTGTGACCCGACTATCCCTTGCCTACTGTCTTGTACCGCACCGACCCGCTAGTTACCGACACGGCCTGTTTGACTCTGATCTTGCTCATCCATCCATCCCTCAGGGATCCCTGGGCTCCCTCACATCAGACTCTTACCCCACAGGAGCCTCTGGCAGACTCCTCTACCTCTAGTAGAGATACCCGGTAGCTGCGACCTGGTCCCGGAGCACTCCAAGTCTATCCCCACCATCAGGGGCCCTGGTGAACAAGTGCTCCGGTACTTAGACTCCGCACTCTGGGGAGGCTCTATCAGGGTAGTGATAGAGGTGCTGTCAGGTGGTCCGTTACCAATGGGGACAAGATAGTGGCAGAGGTGAGAGGGGCCACGCCTCTTGTCCTGTGTGGCTCAGCTTCAAAGAGCCGCAACAGGATGAGAGACAGCAGGGGGGGAAGGTCATCCTGACGGGGGAAGCAGCTGTGACACTCCTCCCCCTTCCATTTCACAAGTGCCGACAAGGGGGGACCCAACCGGGTTCCCTTGAAGGCACTTGTGGGCCCTGATTTAGCTACTGTGGGTCTTGTTGGCGGGAAAGGCCGTCTGCATTTTGATGTCGGCTTCCCCGTCTATATCGAATGGTGAAATTATAAGGCTGGAGGGCGAGTCTCCACCTAAGGAGGCGCCCATTGATGTGTGATCAGTGACGATGGTGAACTCCCAGCCGTACAGGTAGGGCTGTAGTTTCTTTAGGGCCCAGACTATGGCCTGACATTCCTTCTCCACCGTAGCATAGGCAACTTCCCGGTCCAGTAGTTCGCGGCTGAGGAAGGTGACGGGATGTTCCTCCCCAGCCTCGTTGACTTGGCTGAGGACAGCCCCTAGGCCGTAGGTGGAGGCGTCTGTCTGCACAAGGAAGCGTCTGTTGTGGTCAGGGGCGGCCAGGATGGGGTTGCTCGCCAGGGTGGATTTGAGGTCACGGAAGGTGGATTCACAGGCCAAGGTCCAGGTCACCATCTGGGGACTGTTCTTCCGGGTCAGGTCGGTCAGGGGCTGGGCCGTGGAGCTGAAACTAGGTACAAATTTACGGTAATAGCCGGCAGTGCCGAGGAATGCCGTCACTTGTTTCATCTAGGTAGGCGCATGCAAACTCTTGGCATCCCTCTAGTAGCTAGTCCACGACCCGTTGAAAGGTGGCGGGGGCGTTTTTCATGCCAAAGTGTATGACTAGGAACTCGTACAGGCCGAACGGGGTAATGAAGGCAGAGCGCTCAACGCCCTCCTTCGTGAGGGCGATTTGCCAGTAGCCCTTGCTGAGGTCTAGGGTGCTAACGTATCGAGCCCCGGCTAGACGGTCCAGCAGGTCGTCTATGTGGGGCATGGGATAGGCGTCACTGACTGTGTAGTCATTCAACCTTTGGTAGTCCACGCAAAAGCGGGTGCTCTCATCCTTCTTTGGAACGAGCACCACCGGGGAGGCCCAGGGACTGTGGGTTGGATGATGCCCAGCTGGAGCATCTCTGAGAGCTCTGCCCGGATGGCCGCCTTCACTGATTCGGGGACTCGGTATGGGGCCTGCTGGATAGGCTTCTTATTGTGAGTCTCCACGTTGTGGAGGGCTAATCCGGTGCTAAAAGATGACGGCCCGGTCTGCATCTTGGCCATCTGGTGGGGGCTCAGCCGAGCCCCTGTGGGGATCTGATCTAGGGGGGTGGTGACCTTGGTGGCTTGTAAGAGGTCGAGCAAGGCCCCCTCATCCGCTTCACCTGTGGAGGCGGGGCAGATGGCTAGCACGGGCAGAGTCCGGTCATGGTACTCTTTCAACATGTTGATGTGAACCGTGCGCTGCTGGCGGGCGCGGGCGTCGAGACTAATGACGTAGCTAGTCTCGTCTAACTTGTGAAGGACCTTGTAGGGTCCTTCCCAGGTGTGCTGGAGCTTGTTCTGGGGGTTGGGGACTATCTTGAGCACCTGCTGCCCCTCAGTGAACTCGCGACCGCGTGCCTTGTGGTCGTACCATACCTTCTGGCACGTCTGGGCCGCCCGGAGGGTGCCGCAGGCCATGGCGGCCAGGCGGGTCAGTCGCTCCCGCAGCTCGAGGACGTAGTGGATGACGGGGGTACCTGTGTCCTCTATCTGCCCTTCCCAATGCTCCCAGAGCAGGGATAGGGGACTGCGGTAGAGATGAGCGAATCGAACCAGGCGAACCGGAATTCGAGTCGAATTTCAGGAAATATTCGATTCGCGGCGAAACCGAAATTTTGCCTACTTCGGGTGCGCGAATCGAACATTTCCCGATCAGCCGGCAAAAGTGTCCCTGCAGTGAGCTCCGCTATTTCTGACAGTTCTCTGACAGAAGGAACACATGTTTAGCGGTTGAAACATTGTATCTATTAGTTTACATTTAGGATACAGATGTTTGAACCACTGTTCATGTGAAGAAGCTGTGAGAGAACTGTCAGAAATAGAGGAACTCTGCACATACACTTTTTGCCGGCTTGGAATTATTCTTCTTTTCATCCTACTTCTTCTTCTTCTTCATCTTCATCCTCAGAAGAAGAGGATGAGGATGAGGATGAAGAAGAAGAAGAAGAAGTAGGATGAAAAGAAGAATAATTCCAAGCCGGCAAAAAGTGTATGTGCAGAGTTCCTCTATTTCTGACAGTTCTCTCACAGCTTCTTCACATGTACAGCGGTTGAAACATCTGTATCCTAAATGGAAACTAATAGATACAATTAGTAAACTAATTTGTATCTATTAGTTTCCATTTAGGATACAGATGTTTCAACCGCTGTACATGTGAAGAAGCTGTGAGAGAACTGTCAGAAATAGAGGAACTCTGCACATACACTTTTTGCCGGCTTGGAATTATTCTTCTTTTCATCCTACTTCTTCTTCTTCTTCTTCATCCTCATCCTCTTCTTCTGAGGATGAGGATGAGGATGAAGAAGAAGAAGAAGCAGTAGGATGAAAATAAGAATAATTCCAAGCCGGCAAAAAGTGTATGTGCAGAGTTCCTCTATTCTGCAGATACACTTAGAGGAGCTTTGCACATACACTTTTTGCCTGTTTGGAATTAATCTTATTTTCATCCTACTTCTTCTTCTTCTTCTTCTTCTTCTTTATCCTCATCCTCAGAAGAAGAAGAAGAGGATGAAGAAGAAGAAGAAGAAGTAGGATGAAAATAAGAATAATTGCAAGCCGGCAAAAAGTGTATGTGCAGAGTTCCTCTATTCTGCAGATACACTTAGAGGAGCTCTGCACATACACTTTTTGCCGGCTTGGAATTAATCTTATTTTCATCCTACTTCTTCTTCTTCTTCTTCTTCATCCTCATCCTCAGAAGAAGAAGAAGAGGATGAGGATGAGGATGAAGAAGAAGAAGAAGAAGAAGAAGAAGTAGGATGAAAATAAGAATAATTCCAAGCCGGCAAAAAGTGTATGTGCAGAGCTCCTCTAAGTGTATCTGCAGAGCTCCTCTAAGTGTATCTGCAGAATAGAGGAACTCTGCACATACACTTTTTGCCGGAAACCGCTGTATGGAGGGAATGTCATGGAACTGTCAGAAATAGACTATTAATGACAGTTCTGGGACTGTCCTTCCATACAGCGGTTGAAACATTGTATGTATTTGTTTCCATAAATGGATCCATTTATGGAAACAAATACATACAATGTTTCAACCGCTGTATGGAAGGACAGTCCCAGAACTGTCATAAATAGTCTATTTCTGACAGTTCTATGACATTCCCTCCATACAGCGGTTGAAACAGCTGTATGGAGTGAATGTCCCAGAACTGTCAGAAATAGACTATTTATGACAGTTCTGGGACATTCACTCCATACAGCGGTTGAAACATTGTATCTATTTTTTCCCATAAATGACATTCTGCAGATACACTTAGAGGAGCGCTGCAGATACACTTTTTGCCGGCTTGGAATTATTCTTATTTTCATCCTACTTCTTCTTTTTCTTCTTATGAGGATGAAGAAGAAGAAGTAGGATGAAAATAAGATTAATTCCAAGCCGGCAAAAAGTGTATCTGCAGCGCTCCTCTAAGTGTATTTGCAGAATGTCATTTATGGAAAAAAATAGATACAATGTTTCAACCGCTGTATGGAAGGACAGTCCCAGAACTGTCATAAATAGTCTATTTCCGACAGTTCTGGGACATTCACTCCATACAGCTGTTTCAACCGCTGTATGGAGGGAATGTCATAGAACTGTCAGAAATAGACTATTAATGACAGTTCTGGGACTGTCCTTCCATACAGCGGTTGAAACATTGTATGTATTTGTTTCCATAAATGGATCCATTTATGGAAACAAATACATACAATGTTTCAACCGCTGTATGGAAGGACAGTCCCAGAACTGTCATTAATAGTCTATTTCTGACAGTTCCATGACATTCCCTCCATACAGCGGTTGAAACAGCTGTATGGAGTGAATGTCCCAGAACTGTCAGAAATAGACTATTTCTGACAGTTCTGGGACAATCACTCCATACAGCTGTTTCAACCGCTGTATGGAGGGAATGTCATAGAACTGTCAGAAATAGACTATTAATGACAGTTCTGGGACTGTCCTTCCATAGAGCGGTTGAAACATTGTATCTATTTGTTTCCATAAATGGATCCATTTATGGAAACAAATAGATACAATGTTTCAACAGCTGTATGGAAGGACAGTCCCAGAACTGTCATTAATAGTCTATTTCTGACAGTTCTATGACATTCCCTCCATACAGCGGTTGAAACAGCTGTATGGAGTGAATGTCCCAGAACTGTCAGAAATAGACTATTTATGACAGTTCTGGGACATTCACTCCATACAGCGGTTGAAACATTGTATCTATTTTTTTCCATAAATGACATTCTGCAGATACACTTAGAGGAGCGCTGCAGATACACTTTTTGCCGGCTTGGAATTATTCTTATTTACATCCTACTTCTTCTTTTTCTTCTTATGAGGATGAGGATGAAGAAGAAGAAGTAGGATGAAAATAAGATTAATTCCAAGCCGGCAAAAAGTGTATCTGCAGCGCTCCTCTAAGTGTATTTGCAGAATGTCATTTATGGAAAAAAATAGATACAATGTTTCAACCGCTGTATGGAAGGACAGTCCCAGAACTGTCATAAATAGTCTATTTCTGACAGTTCTGGGACATTCACTCCATACAGCTGTTTCAACCGCTGTATGGAGGGAATGTCATAGAACTGTCAGAAATAGACTATTAATGACAGTTCTGGGACTGTCCTTCCATACAGCGGTTGAAACATTGTATGTATTTGTTTCCATAAATGGATCCATTTATGGAAACAAATACATACAAGTTCTGGGACTGTCCTTCCATACAGCGGTTGAAACATTGTATGTATTTGTTTCCATAAATGGATCCATTTATGGAAACAAATACATACAATGTTTCAACCGCTGTATGGAAGGACAGTCCCAGAACTGTCATTAATAGTCTATTTCTGACAGTTCTATGACATTCCCTCCATACAGCGGTTGAAACAGCTGTATGGAGTGAATGTCCCAGAACTGTCGGAAATAGACTATTTATGACAGTTCTGGGACAATCACTCCATACAGCTGTTTCAACCGCTGTATGGAGGGAATGTCATAGAACTGTCAGAAATAGACTATTAATGACAGTTCTGGGACTGTCCTTCCATAGAGCGGTTGAAACATTGTATCTATTTGTTTCCATAAATGGATCCATTTATGGAAACAAATAGATACAATGTTTCAACCGCTGCATGGAAGGACAGTCCCAGAACTGTCATTAATAGTCTATTTCTGACAGTTCCATGACATTCCCTCCATACAGCGGTTGAAACAGCTGTATGGAGTGAATGTCCCAGAACTGTCAGAAATAGACAGAAACTGTCACAGAACTGTCCTTCTTCTCATCCTTCTTCTCATCCTTCTCCTTCTTCTCATCCTTCTCCTTCTTCTCATCCTTCTCCTTCTCCTTCTTCTCATCCTTCTCCTTCTCCTTCTTCTCATCCTTCTCCTTCTTCTCATCCTTCTCCTTCTCCTTCTTCTCATCCTTCTCCTTCTTCTCATCCTTCTCCTTCTTCTCATCCTTCTCCTTCTCCTTCTTCTCATCCTTCTCCTTCTCCTTCTTCTCATCCTTCTCCTTCTTCTCATCCTTCTCCTTCTCCATCTTCTCATCCTTCTCCTTCTTCTCATCCTTCTCCTTCTCCTTCTTCTCATCCTTCTCCTTCTCCATCTTCTCATCCTTCTCCTTTTCCTTCTTCTCATCCTTCTCCTTCTGCTTTTCCTTCTCCTTCTTCTCATCCTTCTCCTTCTTCTCATCCTTCTCCTTCTTCTCATCCTTCTCCTTCTCCTTCTTCTCATCCTTCTCCTTCTTCTCATCCTTCTCCTTCTTCTCATCCTTCTCCTTCTCCTCATCCTTCTCCTTCTTCTCATCCTTCTCCTTCTCCTTCTTCTCATCCTTCTCCTTCTCCTTCTTCTCATCCTTCTCCTTCTCCATCTTCTCATCCTTCTCCTTCTCCTTCTTCTCATCCTTCTCCTTCTTCTCATCCTTCTCATCCTTCTCCTTCTCCTTCTTCTCATCCTTCTCCTTCTTCTCATCCTTCTCCTTCTCCTCATCCTTCTCCTTCTCCTTCTTCTCATCCTTCTCCTTCTCCTTCTTCTCATCCTTCTCCTTCTCCTTCTTCTCATCCTTCTCCTTCTTCTCATCCTTCTCCTTCTCCTTCTCCTTCTCTTTCCTCATCTCCAAGGGCATTTAAATTAAAGGTACAGTGTTCTGCACTAATTTAAAGGCTCTCTGAAGCCTAGAAACCCTTTTTATAAGTCATCTTCGTAGCGAAGAAATTCGCATCGAATCGAATTTCACACTGGAATTCGCCGAATCAGCCGAATCGAATTTTTGAGAAATTCGCTCATCTCTAGACTGCGGACCTTCCGCCCGTACAGGAGTTCAAAGGGGGAAAACCCCGTTGACTCTTGCGGTACCTCCCGGTATGCAAACAGCAGGTGAGGGAGGAGATTCTCCCAGTCTGCCTCCCCATCAATGAAGGACCTCAGCATGCTCTTCAGTGTTCCATTGAAGCGCTCGCAGAGGCCATTGGTTTGGGGGTGATAGAGAGTGGTCCGGATCGCCCATACCCCACACTTGCGCCAGAGGGACTGGATCACATCAGACATGAACTAGGTACCCTGGTCTGGCAAGATCTCGCTGGGGAAACCCACCCGGGAAAAAATTGTGACTAGGGCCTTGGCCACCTAAGGGGTGGAGATGCTGGACAGAGGGACAGCCTCTGGGTAGCGGGTGGCGTAATCCACCACCGTGAGGATGTACCGCTTTCCAGACTTACTGGGCGGGGCCAGGGGTCCCAGGATATCTACAGCTACCCGCTGAAAGGGCTCCTCAATGATGGCTAAAGGGCGGAGCAGGGCCTTGGGGTGGTCCCCTGGGCGTCCCTTCCTCTGACAGGTGTCACAGGTTTGACAGAAGTGGGCAACGGTCTGGGAGATGCCTGGCCAGTAGAAAGCCTGGGTCAACCGCTGCTCTGTTCTCCTGTTACCCTGGTGGCCGGCTACTGGAATGTCATGGGCTATCTGAAGTAGCGGGAACCTGAATCGTCTAGGCACTACCAGTTGTTTGGAGCTAGCAGGGGGTTATCCCAGGCAGCTTGGGCCTGTCTGGCGGTACAACAGCCCCTGCTCCCACCAAAGCCGGTCTCCACCACCTTCCTGCCGCCCTGCTGTGGCCTGGGCCCTAAACTTGGTCAAGGTGGGGTCTGTGGCTACCTCCCTTTTAAAGGTCTCCTGATCCCAGGTCAGGGGAATGTCTGGGTTAGGTGGGGGGTCACTCACCGAGTCCGTGCGGGGTGAAGGTCTCGTGGTGGTTTTGTCTGTAGGAAGACCTCAACCTGCTTGGCTCCGGGTCACCGCCCCGACGTGCTGGCATCGCAGCTCCCCCAGGTCATTTCCAAGCAGAACATCCACCGGGAGTCCGCCCATGACGCCGATCTGGCACTGTTGCTCCCCAAATCCATAGTCGAGGTATACGGATGCCCTGGGGATATGACGTCTGGCTCCTCCTGCCAGCTTGATGGCAATTCCAGGGCCGGGTTGGATGGCTTCCAGCCGGATCACTCAGGGGGTCGGCGATGGTCAAGAAGGCCCCCATATCTCGAAAACCGGTGGCGGGGTGCCCGTCTACCCGTTCGGCCTGCAGGTGGCGTTGCTTCTGGGCGGGGTATGTAGCGCCCGGGGTTGGACACTGTAAACTCCCCGGGGATTGTTGGCTTCTGGGGGGTTCATCCATTCGCTGGGAGGCGGGGGCAGGGCTTCCTCTGCGGGATACAGCTCCAGATAGTGGACCGGATGGTTGAAGCGACGGCTTTGGGAGGTGGGGCAGTTGGCTTAGAGGTGCCCCGGCTGGTTGCACCTGGAGCAGCGGCGGTCCCTGTGTGGCCCTGTGAACCGGCCCTGGGTGGCAGTCCTGCGGGATTGGCAGTGGTAGGTGGGCCCACCTTGGCAGAGGTGGTGGCAGGGTGGGGAGGTGGCCGGACGGGGCCCTTGGCGGCTCAGGGGCCCGCCATTTCCAATGTGGCTTGATGGCCAGGATCTCGTCGGCCAGGGCAGCGGCCTTCGCAAGGGTGGTAGGGGCTCTTTCTCTTAACCATCCGCGCACCTCCGCCGGGCACTGGTTGTAGAATTGCTCCATCAGGAAGGCCTGAATGATTTCTTCTGCGGTGTGGGCATGCTCCCCTTCTAGCCACAGCCGACAGGACTGCGACATCTTGTGTGCATACATGCGATAGGACGGCTCAACATGGCAGGGAAGGTCGCTTCTGGGGTCACCGCGTAATTCTTCAACACAGTCAGTTTGACCCGGGTGTAATCTCGGCTGTCCAAGTAATCCAGTGTGTGGTAGGCTGCGGCCGCACCCCCTTCCAGCAGACCCACGAGGTGCCGTATCCAATCCGTGGTTGGTACCTCCATGAGCTGGCACTGCTGCTCAAAGTCCTGAAAGAACCTCTCCACATCCCCAGTGGCTTCGTTGAAGGGTTTAAAGTCCTAGCCGCTGACCCGGGGAGGGGGGTAACCCGCGGTCCTGGGGCTGGAAGGACAGCTTAGTTCACGGTGGCTCCCTTGGCTCTCTCTTTCGTACGCCCTCCGGATGGCCTCTCACTTGTCCTCTACTGTGGCGTCTGGCCCCAAGAGGGCCATCTCTTCCTCCACCCGGGTAAGCCAGGGGCTTTTGGGCCCTGGGTCATGGCGTGCTGGGGAGGCCGGGGTTGGTCTGCTCTCCTACCTTGCTGGGGCATCTTGGGGGTCAGCTTCCTCAATGGCTGTGACCAGATCCTCTTTGGCTAGGCCCCTCCAGGTAAGGGACAGCTCCTCGGCCCTTTCCTGCAGACACAATATAGTCCACTTTCTGTATTCGCTAGGCCGGGCCTGCTCCCCCATCAGCTGGCTTTCACTGTCTGCCATATCCTTAGTGTTTTGATCCCACCGCTGCCAACCAGTATGTGACAGAAGGTAGGCAGGACAGAACACACAGAGCAGATGGCAAACGCACAAAGCTTTATTGAGACAACAAAATGACAGTAACTCAATGGGGAAATGGCAGGGAGGGTGATCTCGCCAATAGGGGGACAGCAAGGAGGGGCTAAAACACTTGTAGTCCAGTATCGAGAGCAAAGAAAAAGTCTCTGTAGCAGATTGTAATCCAACAAGGCGGTTAGGGGATCATCACAGGGACAGTTCAGGTAAAACAGGGGAAAGCATATGCCCATGGATCTGACAGGGTGTCCGGTCTCCCATGGATAAGAAAGTAAGACACAGGTACCTGTTGGAGGTCCGGGACAGGCGAGTGGTCTCTCCCTTTGGGCTGGGGGTCTCAGGCAGGCTGGCTTGTGCGGTCTCCCCCTTTAGACTGGGGTCTCAGGCAGCAGGCAGGCAATCTCCCCCTTTGCTGGGGCCTCAGGCAGGCTGGCTTGTGCGGTCTCCCCCCTTTGGACTAGGGTCTCAGGCAGCAGGCAAACAATCTCCCCCCTAGGCTGGGGTCTCAGGCAACAGGCAGGCAATCTTCCCCCTATGCTGGGGTCTCAGGCAAGGCTTGCAGGCAATCTACCCCTTGGCTGGGGGTCTCCGGTAGGCTGGCAGGCTATCTCCCCCTAGGCTTGGGGGTCTCAGGCAACAGGCAGGCAATCTTCCCCCTATGCTGGGGTCTCAGGCAAGGCTTGCAGGCAATCTACCCCTTGGCTGGGGGTCTCCGGCAGGCTGGCAGGCTATCTCCCCCTAGGTTTGGGGGTCTCAGGCAGCTGGCACATAAACTCCCCTCAGCTGGGGTCTCAAGCAGGTGATCTCCCCCGAGGCTTGGGGGTCTCAGGCAGGTAGCAGATAATCTCCTCTTAGTTTGGGGTCTCAGGCAGGTGTGGGCGATCTCCCCTTAGACTTGGGGGTCTCAGGCAGAGTCTGGTCACGAGGGTCCCGCCGCAGCTGGGCTCCCTCTGTGACTGCACAGCAGAATGGATGATCAGAGAGCCCGGCATCAGCCTCTTAAGCTGATGCAGGATGCTCTCTGGTCAACCTGGCGACTGGGGGTGGGCCGGGGGCGGCGTGCCTCGTCGCCCGGCAATGAGGCACGCCCCCTAGACAGGGGCTGCGCTTCTCGTGAGCGCGACCTTTGTCCAGGGACATCCGCATGCGTGGGAACTTTGCGTGCCTGCGCTGCGGATGACAGGCATTGTGTGGCGTCAGCCTGTTACTGTGATCCCTCTCATCTGTGCAAGAGGTTCGCACCTCTCCGCAGAGAGGTGTGAACCTCACTATCCCATCTCCTCTGGCCTCGCCGGATGGGGACAAGATAGTGGCAGAGGTGAGAGGGGCCGTGCCTCTCGTTCTGCTTGGCTACAAAGAGCTGTGGCAGGACGAGAGACAGCGGGGGGGGGGGGGGAAGCTGTGACAGACGCCCTCCCAGAACTGGCTGGCCGCAGTGAAGGATGGAGCTCTTCTGAAGATAACTTCTGGTTTGGATGGGAGGAAATCTTTCAGTATGGGGTCACTCTTTAAGATGCTCCAATATTTGGACATAATGTTTTTGACCTAGTGATGTTGTATCAAGAAATTGGTCACGAAAGGACAGATTATACAGGATTCTGATTTGGTTGTCTGTTTATTGAAGAGGGAAGCCCTGTCCAACCTGGCTACTTGAGAGATGGTGTCCTCTAGAACAGTATTTCTTAACCTTTTTCCAGTCGGGGCGCCCTTGAAAAGTTTTTTCAGTCACGAGGCACCCCTGTCCAGGGCTTGGTTCACGTTACTGTGTGTCGCGGAACGCACACGAAATTGCGCTCATTCCTGACACGCAAATTCTCTGCTCTTTAGGGGTACCCCCATACATTGGCAAATGTGGGGTGTTTTTGGTGTGATGCAATTTTAAAACTAAGGTCAGAGACGACTTTCCCTGCTTTTCTGCGGGTAAGGCAGCCCTTTGAAATGAATGGGCTGCTCTACACACAGCCACACAAATATGAACCAAGAGCCTGTTCACCTGTGAGGTTGGAGGGCGGTAAATCCACACAATTGAGCTGCTTTAACCACCCCCAACTGCTCTCCCTTTAGCTACAGAAACAGCAGCTGGAGGAATACACATGCTGTTGCCGCAGCTGGAAGTATACCTCCAGGTGAATGGAGTTGAATTACAACCACCCCGCAACTGTGTGCGCATTGCACACAGTTGTGGTGTGGTGGAAACTGCAGGTAATACGCACAAAAGACTTCGTGCTGCACCCACACTGTGGCCAAACTGAAGCAGGGCAACATGTAAGCAGAATACAAAATAAAAAGAAGTGCAGTATAAAATTTTAAAAAGTAATGAAAACCACATAGCAAAAAAAAAAAAAAAAATAATATATATAGATTGTAAGCTCCGAGGAGCAGGGCCCTCCTATCCCTCTTGTATTGAACTGTATTGTCTCCCATTATATTGTAAAGCGCTGAGCAAACTGTTGGTGCTATATAAATCCTGTATAATAATAATAATATATATATAATTTTTTGTTGTTTGCTATATGGTTTTGATTACTTTCTACAGTTGTGTCCAAAATTATTCAACCCCCACTGAAATTGAGTGTTTTGGCCAGTTTGACATTGCTTTTGATCATTCAGTCATCTTGCTTACATTTACATTAAAGAGGCACTTGTAGGTCAGACAAATATAACATAACAGTTATAATGAAATAACCACAAATGTCTTTTCTGTGCTCACAGCATTATCAGTTTTATTCAACCCCCAAGTGACATTCAATCTTAGTACTTAGTACAGCATCCTTTTACAGTTATAACAGCTTTTAAACGTGAAGCATAGCTTGACACAAGTGTCTTGCAGCGATCTACGGGTATCTTCGCCCATTCTTCATGGGCAAAGGCCTCCAGTTCAGTCACATTCTTAGGCTTGCGCACTGCAACTGCTTTCTTTAAGTCCCACCAGAGGTTCTCAATCGGATTTAAGTCTGGTGACTGCGATGGCCACTCCAAAATGTTCCAGCCTTTCCTCTGCAACCATGCTCTAGTGGACTTGGAGGTATGCTTGGGATCATTGTCCTGTTGAAAGGTCCAACGTCTCCCAAGCCTCAGGTGTGTGACGGACTGCATCACGTTTCCATCCAATATCTCCTGGTACTGAAGAGAATTCATGGTACCTTGCACACGCTGAAGCTTCCCTGTACCTGCAGAAGCAAAACAGCCCCAAAGCATGATTGACCCTCCACCATGCTTCACAGTAGGCAAGGTGTTCTTTTCATCATAGGCCTTGTTCTTCCTCCTCCAAACATAGCGTTGATCCATGGGCCCAAACAGTTCTAATTTTGTTTCATCAGTCCACAGAACACTATCCCACAACTTTTGTGGTTTGTCCACATGGCTTTTGGCATACTGCAGTCGACTCTTCTTATTCTTTGGAGACAGCAAGGGGGTACGCCTGGGAGTTCTGGCACGGAGGCCTTCATTACGCAGTGTGCGTCTTATTGTCTGGGCTGAAACTTCTGTACCCACATCTGACAAATCTTTTCTCAGTTCCTCAGCAGTCACACGGGGACTTCTCTCCACTCTACGCTTCAGGTAGCGCACAGCAGTCGAAGTCAGCATCTTCTTTCTGCCACGACCAGGTAGCGTTTCAACAGTGCCCTTTGCCTTGAATTTGCGAATGATGCTTCCTAAGGTGTCTCTTGGTATGTTTAACATCTTTGCAATCTTCTTATAGCCATTGCCCTTCCTGTGAAGAGAAATCACCTCTTCTCTTGTCTTCCTGGACCATTCTCTTGCCTTCACCATGTTTGTAACCACACCAGTAAATGTCTAGAAGGAGCTGAGTATCACAGTCATTTTAAAGCTGCCTAATTGGTGCTTATTATGCTTGATTGCTGCTCGGTGACATCCACAGGTGTTTTCAATACCTGATGGAAAGCACCTGTATGAACCTCTGTTCTTCAGAGTGGTAGTCTTTAAGGGGTTGAATAATTGTGGCAATGAAGAAACCACATAAGAACCATTTACTACTGTATTACATAAACAATTGATGTCATTTTAGTTGCATTTGGGTAGTTACAACGTCCTTGTAGGATTTGATTCTGAATACAATTCCAAATGTACACTATAGTCCCTAAACCCCTTTACAGCATTGGGGGTTGAATAATTTTGGACACAACTGTAAATGTTGTGCTGCTTTTTTTATTTTGTATGCTGCATGCACATTGCCCTGCTGCAGTTTGGCCACAGTGTGGGTACAGCGCAGGGTACTTTATTTGGGCACATTACCTGCAGTTTCCTATATAGACTCTATAGGAAGCCGCAGGTAACACGCACAAAAAACATGAGTACCCTGCGCTGCACCCACACTTTGGCCAAACTGCAGCATGGCAATGTGCATGAAGCACACAAAATAAGTGCAGCACAACATTAGAAAGTAATGAAAACCTCAACCTCAGTAATGAATCACCATCATAGTGTGTACCTCCCAAAGCTCAAATGCAGCGCACCTAAGAAAAGCGGTTTTTTTCTGCCCTCTCACATGCTAGCATGTGCTGTCTCAGCCTCAATTGCCGACAGAAGAGCGCATCCACCGCAGCTAGAGCAGGTCACTTACCGCACTCCTAGAAAGCCATGTGGGACGTGATGATGTCATCGGTTGCCAGGATGCGGGCGGGTTGCTCGCAGAGCTTTCTGAGTGCCGATGACATCTGCATATGCTTTTTATTTAGCGGACTGGCACCGCTGGAAAGAAAAAATATTGCTGGTGGTGAGAAAATTCTATTTTGCATAAATTGGGGGATATTTTGGCAATTTTCCCGTGGCACCCCGGATGAGAAACACTACTCCAGAACATGACTAGCATATCCTATTTCCAAAAACCTGTTTTTTAGGATGCTGGCCTGTAGGTGGAAGTCAGATAGATTGTGACAGTTACGTCTAATCCTAATAAATTGTCCTTTGGGAATATTCTTCAACCAAAGTGGTTGGTGACAGCTGTCTGTAGGTATGTAGCAGTTTCTGTCAGTAGACTTGAAAAAAGATCTGGTCACTATATTAGTCCCATTGTTTATAAGTGTTAGACCTAAAAAGTTGATTTCATCACAGCTGGCAGTGTGGGTAAAGCTAATATTCAAAGTATTATAATTTAAAGTGCTAATAAAATTGTCTAGGGATTCCTTATCTCCCTGCCAGAGAAAGAGGATATCATCAATATACCTCCTGTAAAACGTCAATTCAGGCCAGTCGCTCACATATATAAGGTCTTCCTCCAACCGGGCCATAAACAGATTAGCAAAACTGGGGGCAAATTTAGCCCCCATGGCTACTCCTCTGGGTTGTAGATAAAACGGTTTATTAAACCCGAAATAGTTATGTGACATAGCTAAATCCAATAACTTAAGTATAAATGATTTATGAGCGTCGCTATGCTCTTCCGTATCCTGGAGGTAGTACCCAACAGCTTCCAAACCATCATCATGTTTAATGTTGCTGAACAGAGAAGCCACGTCTGCTGTGACCAAAAATGTGTTGGGATTAATAACTATATCTTGGATATCCTGTAAAACCTGTTTGGTATCCTTTAGGAAGGAAGGAGTGGTGCAGATTATTGGGTTGTAGAAATGTATCAATGTATTCCCCTGCCCAGGAGAACAGAAAACCAATACCACTAATTATTGGTTGACCGGGTGGATGCCCCGGGCCCTTGTGAATTTTTGGTAGCCAGTAAAAAATAGCTATCTTAGGAGCAGAGGGACATGAGAACTTTTTCTTTCTTAGTAATGCCCCCCTCTTTGCAGCCTGTTGTGGTGGTTTATGTAAGGATTTATTCTACTTGTAAAGGGCGGTGTCCCTTTCCCTTAGATGAAATATTACAGTGCCTCCAGCCGTTAAAATGCGGCAAATATTTAGTAAACCAATAATTTGGACACCTTGATAATTTGATCACCACTTATTATTAGACCTTGAATTCTTTTAGCCAGTATGATTTCATACCATACACACAAAATTTGCCTTATAATAGATAAATATAAAAATGTATTTATGTACAAAAATTATATATATATTAACACAAAACGCAAAAGACTGGTGATGAATGAATACTGATACACACGGTCAAAGATATACTATACCAATATCATACACAATATAAGGTTTCTAAATAATGAAATCAATATAACAAATTTCTAAATGATAATGATTAAAAATTAAATTTATTAATAACTAATAATTTTAGAGTATTTCAGAGGTTATTTTCTCTCATTACGTGGCCATAGCAATGGAAGAAGATATTCCCTGATAAATTATACTCTAATTATTAATATTTAATAATTTATAAAATATGAAAAATTTGTAATATGACACCAACAATCTCTAACAGTAATACGGGATCTCTCTATATATATAAACACCCAATACAGTTGTGATACGCTAAGGTAATTCTTGTTACTCTACACACAGAGAAAATATACCATACAAAATTAAATGGACAGTCTCACTACACCCAGATCTAGGAATATGACACCTCCCAGTGGATCCAAATGGCAATGGAACGCCTTCAGAATGATGACCACAGGGAAAAGTGAGATATAGTTCAATAGTGTAGGAGAATGTAGGAAGATAGAAGTACAGAGATTTAGAAGTAAAGTTTTTAGAAGTTTGAAAGGATGGAAGAGTTGATAGACAGCAGAGATGGATTTCAGTCTCTCCAGATATCTTCAGTCAGTTTTCAGTCAGGTTCTTCAGTCAGTTGTTCCTTTTTCAATGAGGTTTTATTTCAATGAGTTTTTTCTTAGTGAGGTTTCTTTTTTTCTAAATGAGGTGCATGGGTTTTTATACCAACTAAACTATTGTTCTAAGAGACCCTCCCACCAGGCTTTTTGATTGGCTGGTTGAGAAATGTATGTACATAAGCTATTTCTCACCTGTCCGCCAGATGGCAGTCATGTACCATAGAACAATTTGAGTATTGATGATGACTCACACCTCGGGTGGAACTCAAGGTGATTTCAAGTATTAAATATACGTCTTATCCAAATATATATAGTTGATCATACCTATAATGTTCTAAATAGGAACCATGGAATATCTGTGTATATTCGGTTATTCATCTCTCTGAGATACAACTTGTGTGAAAGCATTTGTTTCCTGATAAGACATACAACTAATGCTAATTCACAATATATCTTATTTTTCCTCATCTCAATACTCAAGTTAGTGATATACAATCCCCATTCTGCTGAATATTTTGTGGTGTGTGAAACATACTCTTTATAACATCCCATTGCTAATATGCTTTTTAGTAATATCTCTGTGGGTAGAGATATTCAGTTTAGCCTGATTTGTCCTAAATTTAACCTTTTTGTTTCAGAACCAACATTCCCATGGGTAGGAAAGACCCTCTGTTTACCTGGCTATTGTGTTGGAGTCAGAGTAAACATCCATTTATACTTTCAACCTTAGTGGATAATAGCATATTGTGATAGTTCGAGAGGTTTGTTGGTTCATCACACTCTGCAAGGTTTCGTGTGAGCTCTCAGACAATCAGTTTGGTTCCTCTATTGTCATGTCCAGACCTTGTATATGTTCACCTGCCATCGAAGTCTAAATAATGGTGTTTGACCACCTGTAGAAACTCAAATAGCATATTGTCTCTAGGAAAAAAAAATCCCTTCACCCATTATTTACATTTCTTAGCTGGAGGGTCATTCGAATTTTCAACCAAGACAAGTTAACCCTTAGCAGATGGCTAGGCTGGTTTGCTGTCAGAATTAAGGTTATGTTTTTGATGAATAATTTCAAAAGTCCACAACACTGTTTTAATTAAATTCCTCAGTAATTTCTTATATGTCAGAATGGGATCCCTAGGTAGGGTCTGATATGTACATTCATCGTTCAGTATTTTATCTGCTTTTGTCATGTAGTCCGATTTATCCAGGACCACTACACCACCACCTTTGTCAGCTGGTTGAATGACCAAATCTTTATTGGACAAGAGGCTAGTGATACTTTTAGAGACAGTGTGTGATTGATGTACCTGTTTAATTTGGAGTGATTCCAGATCTTTGATTACCATGTTTTTAAACGTGGCTATGTGCGGATTGTTACCTGCAGGAGGAATAAACAGGGAGGAATTTCTGAGATTGGAGTTTTTACTAATGTAGGAGGTCTGGTCATTATTGGATTCTGTAAAAAGTATTTCTTTAACCACTTGCCCTCCTGAGGATTTACCCCCCCTTCCTGACAATGCCTTTTTTTGCTGTTTGGTGCTGTACTACTTCAACTGATAATTGCACGGTCATGCACAGTCTGTACCCAAACTAAATTTACGTCCTTTTTTTCACACAAATAGAGCTTTCTTTTGGTGGTATTTGATCACCTGTGCGCTCTTTATTTTTTGCGCTATAAACAAAAGAACCCCAAAAATTTTGAAAAAAAAACTATTCTCATTTCTGTCATAAAAAATATCCAAAAAACTCTAATTTCGTCATAAATTTAGGCCAAAATGTATTCTGCTACATGTTTTTGGTAAAAAAAAAAAGTCTCAAGAAGTGTATATTGATTGCTTTGTGTGAAAGTTATAGCGTCTACAATCTATGGTATAGATATTGTAATTATGCCATTTTTTTGCTATACAGCACTGCACTAGTTTAACTGACAATTGCACGGTCATGCAATGCTGTACATAAATTAAATTTATGTCCTTTTTTTCACACAAATAGAGCTTTCTTTTGGTGGTATTTGATCACCTGTGCGCTTTTTATTTTTTGCGATATAAACAAAAAAATACCCAAAATTTTGAAAAATGGCCAAAATGTATTCTGCTACATGTTTTTGGTAAAAAAAAAATCCCAATAAGTGTATATTAATTGCTTTGTTTGAAAGTTATAGCATCTACAAACTATGATATAGAGAATTTGAAATTTACACAGTTTTTACTTTCTGACTGTCCATCACATTTCTTGAGGTGCTAAAATACCAGGATAGAACAAGCACCCTCAAATGACCCCTTTTCGGAATGTAGACACCCTAAGCTATCTGCTGAGAGGCATATTGTGTCCATGGAAGATTTTTTTTTTTCCACAAGTTTCTGTAAAATGACAAAAACATTTTCTTTTTTTTTTTTTTTTTTTACACAAAGTTGTCATTTAAATGATTTATTTCTCGCACAAGCCATGGGTATATGTGGAATTACACCCCAAAATACATTCTGTTACTTCTACCGAGTATGAGGATACCACACGTCTGAGACTTTTTGGGAGCCTAGCCACATACAGGAGCCTGAAATCCAATGACCACTTTGAAAGCCTGAAGGTGCGTAACTTCTTCATTTCACTTCCTCACTACCTACCTGACATGCCAGGATAGCACCAACTCCCCTCAAATGACCCCTTTTTGGAAAGTAGACACTCAGAGGAATTTAAAAAGAGACATGGTAAGTATTTTGCAGATCTCATTTTTTCTCACAAGGTTTTGAAATATAAAAAAAGAAAAGAAAATATATGTTTTTGTTTTCTTTCTTCATTTTCCAAAAACGTAGCAACAAACGAGATCTTAAAAATACTCATCATGCTTCTTATCAAATTCCTTGGGGTGTCTACTTTCCAAAAAGGAGTCATTTGGGGGGGTTTGGTGTTATTCTGGCATTCCAGGGCCTCCGAAACTGTGATAGGTAGTCAGGAAGTGTAATGAGGAAATAAAGCCCTTTAAAAGTCCGAAGGTGCTTATTGGATTTTGGGGTCCTGTACTTGGCTAGACTGCCAAAATGTCTCTCACATGTGGTACCCCCATACTCGGGAGAAGTAGCAGAATGTATTTTGGGGAGTAATTCCACATATACATATGGCATGTGTGAGCAATAAATTATTTAAATGATAATTTTGTGTAATTTTTTTTTTTTGTCATTTTCCAAAAACTTGTGGTAAAAAAATAAATTCTTCTATTGATTCAACATGCCTCTCAGCAAATAGTTTGGGGTGTCTACTTTCCAAAAAGGGGTCATTTTGGGGGGCGGGGGCATTTTATGCCCAGCATTAGAAGTTTATGACACACATCACTCACTCTTCTAACCACCTGAAGACCAAGCCTTTTCTGACACTTTTTGTTCACATTAAAAAAATCAGTATTTTTGCTAGGAAATTAAAGTGAACCCTCAAACATTTTATATTTTTTTAGAGCAGACACCCTAGTAAATAAAATGGTGGGTGGTGCAATTTTTTATCTTACATAGTACTTACACAGCGATTTTTCAAACGCAATTTTTTTGAAAAATATACACTTTTTTTTTTCATATTAACAATTTTTATTGATTTTCCACAAAGATATATACAGTCATGGCCGAAATTGTTGGCACCCTTGATATTTTTCCTGAAAATCAAGTATTTCACACAAAAAAGGTATTGCATTAACACATGTTTTGCTATACACATGTTTATTCCCTTTGTATGTATTGGAACAAATATAAAACAGAGGCAGAAAAGCAAATATGACATAATGTCACACAAAACCCCAAAAATGGGCTGGACAAAAGTATTGGCACCCTTAACTTAATATTTGGTTGCACACCCTTTGGAAAACATAACTGAAATCAGTCGCTTCCTATAACCATCAATAAGCTTCTGACACCTCTCACCCGGAATTTTGGACCACTCTTCCTTTGCAAACAGCTCCAGGTCTCTCTTATTGGAAGGACACCTTTTCCCAACAGCAATTTTAAGATCTCTCCACAGGTGTTCAATGGGATTTAGATCTGGGCTCATTGCTGGCCACTTCAGAACTCTCCAGCGCTTCTTTGCCATCCATTTCTGAGTGCTTTTTGACGTATGTTTGGGGTCATTGTCCTGCTGGAAGACCCAGGATCTTGGACGCAAACCCAGCTTTCTGACACTGGGCCCTACAGTGCGACCCAAAATCCTTTGGTAATCCTCAGATTTCATGATGCCTTGCACACAGTCAAGGCACCCAGTGCCAGAGGCAGCAAAACAACCCCAAAACATCATTGAACCTCCACCATATTTTACCGTAGGTACTGTGTTTTGTTCTTTGTAGGCCTCATTCCGTTTTCGGTAAACAGTAGAATGATGTGCTTTACCGAAAAGCTCTATCTTGGTCTCATCTGTCCACAAGACGTTTTCCCAGAAGGCTTTTGGCTTACTCAAGTACATTTTGGCAAACTGTAGTCTTGCTTTTTTATGTCTCTGTGTCAGCAGTGGGGTCCTCCTGGGTCTCCTACCATAGCGTTTCATTTCATTTAAATGTCGACGGATAGTTCGCGCTGACACTGATGCTCCCTGAGCCTGCAGGACAGCTTGAATGTCTTTGGAACATGTTTGGGGCTGCTTATCCACCATCCGGACTATTCTGCGTTGCAATCTTTCATCAATTTTCCTCATCCGTCCACGACCAGGGAGATTAGCTACAGTGCCATGGGTTGCAAACTTCTTGATAATGTTGCGCACTGTGGACAAAGGCAAATCTAGTTCTCTGGAGATGGACTTGTAACCTTGAGATTGTTGATATTTTGCCACAATTTTGGTTCTCAGGTCCTCAGACAGTTCTCGTCTCCTCTTTCTGTTGTCCATGCTTAGTGTGGCACAGACAGACACACAATGCAAAGGTTAAGTGAACGTCTCTCCTTTTTATCTGCTTTCAGGTGTGATTTCTATATTGCCCACACCTGTTACTTGCCCCAGGTGAGTTTACAGGAGCATCACATGCTTGTAACATTCTTATTTATCCGCAGTTGTGAAAGGGTGCCAATACTTTTGTCCAGCCCATTTTTGGAGGTTTGTGTGACATTATGTCGAATTTGCTTTCTTTCCTCCCTTTTTTTGTTTTGTCCCAATACACACAAAGGGAATAAACATGTGTATAGCAAAACATGTGTTAATGCAATACGTTTCGTGAGAAATACATGATTTCCTGGAGAAATATCAAGGGTGCCAACAATTTCGGCCATGACTGTATATATATACATACAAAAAAAAAAGGCACAGGAGAAAGAAGGAGCACATCGATGGTGAGAACTGCATGGTTACAAACATAATAATGACATATAGTTACATTGAGGAGGCTGTCAACACTAAATATCTGTAGAAAGGCGGGAGGGGGAGAAATTGTCCCATGGGTGCCACACTGCCTCGAACACAGGAATCGAACAGGCGTGTACAGCAGTCAGGTACTCCATCTGTCGCACATCAGCAATAGTTTAAAAAAACATTGACATCGAAGGAAGTATAGAAGATAGCCAACAGATAGGAATGCTTCTTCTGGCCGCAGTCAGAATATGTGTGGAGAGTTTCCTGGCCATTCTGGGGAGACCTGGAAAAGGCAGGCTCAGTAAAAAGTGCAGAGGCTCAAAAGGGAGAGAGGTCTGCAATAACAATTGTAAAAAAGATAAAACCTCTTTCCAAAAAGGGACAATGGAATCACAAGTCCAAAAAATATGGAAGAGGGAGCCAATGTCCCTCCCACAACGCCAGCAAGCAGAAGAAGCACTCGGATTAAAGGCATGGACAACTTCAGGAGTTTTGTACCATAGCATCAAAATTTTATATGTGTTTTCTTTATAAACCACACAAACTGAAGATTTAGACGTGTTGTCCCAGATTTTCTTCCATTGTTTAAGGTCAATGTCACATTGCAAAAGCTGAGACCATTTACGCATATAGTGATGAGTGTCATTAGCGAGAGGAGCAGCATCCATAAGAATGTTATATATATTAGAAACTATGCCCTTTTGATGTGGACCTTGTACAGTTGTGTCCAAAATTATTCAACCCCCAATGCTGTAAAGGGGTTTAGGGACTATAGTGTACATTTGGAATTGTATTCAGAATCAAATCCTACAAGGACGTTGTAACTACCCAAATGCAACTAAAATGACATCAATTGTTTATGTAATACAGTAGTAAATGGTTCTTATGTGGTTTCTTCATTGCCACAATTATTCAACCCCTTAAAGACTACCACTCTGAAGAACAGAGGTTCATACAGGTGCTTTCCATCAGGTATTGAAAACACCTGTGGATGTCACCGAGCAGCAATCAAGCATAATAAGCACCAATTAGGCAGCTTTAAAATGACTGTGATACTCAGCTCCTTCTAGACATTTACTGGTGTGGTTACAAACATGGTGAAGGCAAGAGAATGGTCCAGGAAGACAAGAGAAGAGGTGATTTCTCTTCACAGGAAGGGCAATGGCTATAAGAAGATTGCAAAGATGTTAAACATACCAAGAGACACCTTAGGAAGCATCATTCGCAAATTCAAGGCAAAGGGCACTGTTGAAACGCTACCTGGTCGTGGCAGAAAGAAGATGCTGACTTCGACTGCTGTGCGCTACCTGAAGCGTAGAGTGGAGAGAAGTCCCCGTGTGACTGCTGAGGAACTGAGAAAAGATTTGTCAGATGTGGGTACAGAAGTTTCAGCCCAGACAATAAGACGCACACTGCGTAATGAAGGCCTCCGTGCCAGAACTCCCAGGCGTACCCCCTTGCTGTCTCCAAAGAATAAGAAGAGTCGACTGCAGTATGCCAAAAGCCATGTGGACAAACCACAAAAGTTGTGGGATAGTGTTCTGTGGACTGATGAAACAAAATTAGAACTGTTTGGGCCCATGGATCAACGCTATGTTTGGAGGAGGAAGAACAAGGCCTATGATGAAAAGAACACCTTGCCTACTGTGAAGCATGGTGGAGGGTCAATCATGCTTTGGGGCTGTTTTGCTTCTGCAGGTACAGGGAAGCTTCAGCGTGTGCAAGGTACCATGAATTCTCTTCAGTACCAGGAGATATTGGATGGAAACGTGATGCAGTCCGTCACACACCTGAGGCTTGGGAGACGTTGGACCTTTCAACAGGACAATGATCCCAAGCATACCTCCAAGTCCACTAGAGCATGGTTGCAGAGGAAAGGCTGGAACATTTTGGAGTGGCCATCGCAGTCACCAGACTTAAATCCGATTGAGAACCTCTGGTGGGACTTAAAGAAAGCAGTTGCAGTGCGCAAGCCTAAGAATGTGACTGAACTGGAGGCCTTTGCCCATGAAGAATGGGCGAAGATACCCGTAGATCGCTGCAAGACACTTGTGTCAAGCTATGCTTCACGTTTAAAAGCTGTTATAACTGTAAAAGGATGCTGTACTAAGTACTAAGATTGAATGTCACTTGGGGGTTGAATAAAACTGATAATGCTGTGAGCACAGAAAAGACATTTGTGGTTATTTCATTATAACTGTTATGTTATATTTGTCTGACCTACAAGTGCCTCTTTAATGTAAATGTAAGCAAGATGACTGAATGATCAAAAGCAATGTCAAACTGGCCAAAACACTCAATTTCAGTGGGGGTTGAATAATTTTGGACACAACTGTATACAGAGACACTCAAAGGAAGTAGGACTCCCAAGAGTCAGCGTGGGGGATATAGTGGAGAAGAAGTGACGTATCTGGAGATATATATATAAAAATGGAGGGAGGGCAGATCTTTATTCTGGAAATGTGAGAATGGTTGCAGCTTTCGAGTAACAGGATGCACTAGGTGACGAAGTTGGAAAAGTCTGGCCTTGACCCAAGGGGCCATTCTGGGCACCAACAGACTATCTGGAAGGTTGGGGTTAAAAAGGATATTAATCAGTGGGGAACAATCGGAGGTTAGTGCAAACCTGGTTTTACATTTCCGCCATATACTCATGGAGAATTGCATGGGGCCAAGGAACAGACAACGAATAGGGGAAAGGTCCACCTTCAAAGATGACCATAGGAAAGAACAGGGGTGAGTCGGGGTCAATTGCAAGGATTCTATCTCGGTCCACAGATTAGAAGGGGATAGAGTGAACCAAGATGTAAGGAAGCGGAGATGAGTAGCATAATAATAGGTCACAATAACCGGTGCACCCAGGCTTCCTCTAGAACGCAAAGAAAGCAGTACACTACGTGCAATTCTATGTCGCTTATTATGCCAGATGAAATGTAGAAAAGATTTCTGCAGGTAGTGTAGCTTTGACATAGGGACAGCGAGGGTCGCAAATAAATACAAAAGTTTGGGTAAAACAGTCATCTTTATGACGTTGATACATCCCAAGAATGATAAGGGTAGAGTACCCCAAGATTTCAGGGAACGGGAAATAGCTATGAATGGGGGGGGGGGGAGTTGGCGTCATATATTGAACTATAAGAGGGAGTAAGGTTAGTACCCAAATATTTTAGAGAGCGGGTGCACCATCGATACGGAAAAGAGTCTTGCAGGGACGAGAGGACAACTGGTGAGATATGGAGTGGGAGTGCTTCGGTCTTGGAAGTGTTAACCTTGTAACCCGAGAGGGCCCCGAACTGTTGTAAAAGTTTATGCAGTGTTGGGAGGGAGATTTGAGGGTTCGAGAGTGTAAGGAGAATATAATCCGCAAAGAAGGACAATTTGTATTCACGACTATGAGACGTTATGCCTTGAATATCAGGATGGGATCGGATTGCAATAGCCAGTGGTTCCAAACAGAGAATAAACAACAGAGGAGAGAGAGGACATCCCTGACGCATACCATTCGACATCTGGAAAGGGGGCGAGAGAAAGGAGGCCATTCTGACCTGCGAGGAAGGATGAAAATAGAGAGCTTTCAAAGCTGCCACAAAAGGTCCACGGAAGCCAAACTTCTCCAAAACCACAAACATATAAGGCCAGCTGAGACGATCTAATGCTTTTTGGGCATCCAGGCTCAATAGAATGGCGGGAATAGAAGACCGGTTAACCAAGTCAACCAGATCAATAGATATCCTGGTGTTGTCCACTGCATGTCTAGCTGGGACAAAGCCTACTTGGTCTCTGTGTATGAGTTTGGAGATGAGTCCAGACAGCCGATTGGCTAGGATCTTAGTAAAAATCTTGTAATCAGAATTCAGCAGAGCAATAGGACGGTAGTTATCCAGGATAGAATGATCCTTGTCAGGTTTGGGAAGTACAGAGATGTATGCACGGGAGAAGTCCGCTTGTGGAGTAATACCTTTAAAAAGGTTGTGATAAAAAGAGAGAAGGTGGGGAGCCAGGGTACCAATGAAAGTCTTATAATGAGAGTAGGGAAGACCGTCTGGTCCCGGGGTTTTGCGTGAGGGAAGGTGTTTGACTGTATTAAACAATTCTTCGGGCGAGATGTAAGCGTTAAGAGCCGTAATATCAGAAGACGAAAGCTTAGGCAATAATAGAGGGTCAAAAAACCTATTAAAAGAGGTCTTTGTAAGAGGAGGGTGTTGGTCTGGGGTCAAACAGTTTAGAGGGATTCATAATATGAGCCAAAAAGAGAAACCATCACGAGGATCATAAGTAGGGCTTCCATTCGGCTGGACAAGGTGATCCGGCACCGTAGAGGGGGATTGGGCTTTAAGTCTATTAACGAGCATATGGTGAGGTTTGTTAGAGAATTCATAGAATTTCTGCCTGACCCAAAGGAGAGATCTCGTGGACCTACATGCATCAAGGGCCTTAATTTGGTCACGAAGAGAAGTTACTCTATACAGCCCGGAAATAGACGGTTTAGCAAGGAGTTTAAGTTCAGCCAGAGTTAACTGGCGGACTAGAGCAATCCTGGAAAACTCCGAGGACCTCTTCAGACGAGAGCCCATAGAGATACAAAGGCCATGAAATACCGTCTTATGGGCTTCCCATACGGTTGAGGTAGAGGTTACAGAACCTGCATTAAGTTGAAAGTACATATCAAGTCCTTGAGAGATCTCTGTACGGAGATGTTCCGTGGATAAAAAGGTCTCATTAAGGTGCCAATGGCCTGTTTTTGGAATAATATTAGGGAATAACATGTTTAGGGTCAAAGAAGCATGGTCAGACCAGGTGATGGGATTAATGTCAGAAGAGACTAGGAGAGGAAGAAGAGGAGCTGTAATGAAAAAGTGATCTAGGCGGGAGTAACTTCGATGAGGTGTAGAGTAAAAAGTAAATTGTTTTTGGGTGGGGTGTCGGATCCACCAGGCGTCGAAGAGGCCATGCTCCCTGATCAGTTTGCGAAAAGATTTTGAGGAGGAGCATTGCCGCTTCGAAGGAGTGAACTTGAAGAGAACTTTCCTATCTTTGTGAGGTGAAAGGATTAAATTAAAATCACCCCCAATAATCATATGAGTGGAGAAGGACCCTAATTTAGCGAGCGTTTGTGTGAGGAACTGTAACTGACCTGAATTCGGGGCATAGAGATTCATTAAAATAAGGGGGGTGTCACCAAGCATACAATCTAAGATAATGAAGCGACCATGTTGATTGGCCTTGGAGGAAACAACCCGAAGGGAGCAGTGCGTCTGAATCAGGATCGCCACCCCAGCCTTGCCAGATGGGTCAAAGGCTGAATAGGATTGGGAAAAATACCTAGTAGCAAAATGAAAAGAGCCTGTCGATTTAAAATGGGTCTCCTAGACAAAAATAATATTTGCTCCTGAGGATCGGAATTCTTTCAAAGCAATCCACCGTTTCTGGACAGAATTAAGGCCTTTAACATTATAGGTTAAAAGTCGTAAAGCCATCACAAAATGACAATGAGTGTAGCCAACGTACCAGCAGAAAAAATAAATGAAATACCATCGATGAGATAAAGCAGAAAACCGATAACATTAATAGAGAAACCAAACAAAATAACAATAAGGAACAGAGATATCCGTATGGATATGAACTTGGGAAAGACAACGGCACCCAAGTCGTCCAGGCAAATGTCTGGACGGGATCGGGGGCAACATGACAACCGGAACACATCAATCGGCAAACCCGGCCAAAAAGATACAGCTTGAGAAGGCACCCAGGAAGGAAGGGAGAGGGGGGAAAGGGAAGGGGGAGGAAGGGAGGGAAGAAAAGGAGGGGGGGTGGAGAGGAAAGGGGGAGAGGGAGAGGGAGAGGGAAGGAGGTAGGGATACAACCTCAAAGTGCCCACAGAAGAACACCTCAAAGAAACATCAAGCAGGATTATCGCTGGAACGAAGGGGACGAGGGCGTTGTGGAGTACGTGTAGGACACCTCCAGCCCCTACGAACTGCAGTCCAGATCTTGCTGTGGGTAGCGGAAGGACGAGATGGAGTAGATGGTGATGAGAAATTGTCTTCCGGCAATGGAGGTAGTCCCAGTTAATTCAGGGAGGAGTCCGCCTCAAAAAGATCACGTAGAATAACTTGAGAGTTATCTTTGGAGACGACCAGCTTGAAGGGAATACCCCAGCGGTAAGGGATACGATGGTGTTGAAGATGCGTGGTGAGTGGCTTCAGCACTCGCCGTTTAGCCAGGGTAATCGGAGAGAGATCACAAAAGAGCTGAAGCCGGTCCCCTTTAAATTCCAGGGAGGGCACGTTGCGTACAGAGGCCAACAAGGCTTCCTTGCTCTCAAAAAAATGGAAGCGGACGATGACATCACGTGGTCTGGTGCCGTCAGCCGGTCTCGGACCCAAAGAACGGTGGGCCCTGTCCATGCACCACTCTGCTTCTGGGACCAAGGGGGCGGTTGCGGTGAAGAAGAATAGGACGTGTCGGCGAAGTTGGGAATCGGCAATGGATTCAGATATACCTCGAATACGGACATTTTGTCGGCGTTCCGTTTTCTAAATCTTCTTGTTGGAGCTGAATTTGGGACATAATGTGTTCCAGATACGCATTGTCTTCTTCCAAGACATGAACGTATTGCACCAATTCATCAAATTTATTCTCCAACTGATCTGCACGCTCCCCAATCTGCGCTATTTCCCCACGTAGATCCAAGGCCAACTTGCCCACTTCAGCGGAAATAGTGGCGGTAATATTGCACAAAAATACCTGCAATTTTTCTTCTAGCGTAGAGATCGTGACTGTAGGTAACACACGTGGATTGGCGAGAACGAATGGAGAAGGGCTCATCAAAGCCTGTTCTGCTGTCCCCTCTATAGGGATCCGGAGTTCGGATTCCTCTATATAATGTTGCTGAGGGAGTGAGGAGGTTGACAGCATTGCAGCTGATGTAGTACCTCCAGCCACCACTGGGGGTATGTTGGAGTGAGGAGGTTGGCTGCATTGTGGAGACATTGTGGAGGAGGCTGGAAGCAGCTGTTGTAGTACCTCCAGCCGCCACTGGGGGCCCGTCGGAGCTCGTCTGTGGGAGTGAGGAGGTTGGCTGCATTGTGGAGACATTGTGGAGGAGGCTGGAAGCAGCTGTTGTAGTACCTCCAGCCGCCACTGGGGGCCCGTCGGAGCTCGTCTGTGGGATCCCTGCCGAAATTGAGGCCGGGGATTGCGGCCTATGAAGAAACCGATGCAGCAGTGATGGCCGCAGATGACGTGGCGGCGGGGAGGGGGCTTCCAGCGCCCGATCTTCCCCATTATAACACTGCGGTCTGGTGCGCTGGGTGCCCTGCTACTGTGACTCACCCAGGGACAGTTATGGAGCAGCGGTGCGCCGTGGGTGAGTCTCTTAGGCCAGGGAGAGGAACAGAGCTCACAGGAATGCGGCCATCAACATTCCCAGCCGCGCATGCGCCCCCTCTCTTTTTTTAATTTTTTTGCACAAAAACACAATATATTGGCCAATTATTTGGTATAATATAAAACATGATGCTATGCTGAGTAAATAGATACCAAACATGACATGCTTTAAAATTGCGCATGCCCTGTGCAATGGCGAAAAACTGCATACATTTTTAATATCTATAGGCAACTCTTTAAAAGCCTTTACAAGCTACCATTTTAGATTTACAGAGGAGGTCTAGAGCTATAATTACTGCCCTTGATCTGTCGTTCGTGGCGATAACTCACATGCATGGTGCAATCGCTGTTTCCATACTGGCACAGGGTCAACGTTCACGACCGTAGCTGCGCACATGTGCGGGTGGGTGAGGGTACTTTTTTTTCTGATTTATTTAATTATTTTTACACTGTCCCTTTAATTTTTTTTTTTTTTTGATCACTTTTAATGCTATCTCAGGGAATTCAAATATTCCATATAACTTCAATGGGCATGGTCATATATTCTTTTTTGAGAAATCTGGGGTCTATCATACTCTAGATACCTCCTCTGCCCTTACGTTATCTAATCTCACCAAGATTGGTGTGATCAGATGCTTTCCCAATTTACAAATAGCGCTGTTTATATCCTGCGCAACTGAAGTGATGAAATGCTCGTAGCTTCTGATTTCTTGGACTATAGAGATGATTGGCACCATTCTGGTCTCCAATCAGCTCTATGGTCAGCTGGCAGAAACACCGGCTGCATTCTCAGGTTTCCCCGATGGCACAGGACTGCCCAAGAAAGCCGTGGAAGGAAGCGGGGGAGGGGGGGGGGGCATTTTCTCCCGCTGCTTGTAAAAGCAATCCTCCAGCTAATTAGCCACTAAGAATGCTTTTACATGAAAGCCCATCGCTGGCTGAAACAAATGATACCAGGATGATGCCTGCAGCTGCAGGCATCACCCTGGTATAACTATTCAAAGTCCAGTGATGCACCACTGGTCCTTGTTGGGTGTATATGCTATGTTCTTTTTTTCTTTATGCAGCCTATGGGCTGAATGGAAAAAAAAGAGAAGAAATCTCTGCCAGAAAAAGTGTGTGGTATGCCCACCATTAGAATACCTCCCTGCATCCACCCACTTCTAATGGTGGGCACACATGAAATGTGCCAACAAATATAAAATATATATGCCGAAGCATAGGGGCCATCCACCCACTGGCCACCCCAGGCCTCCATGCTTCGACATATATGCTCTTTTTTTTAAGTGCGCATGAAAAATCTCATCTGACAGCACTGCACACACCTACTTATGTCTATTCTGAAAGCAAGACCCTGTTGCTGTCAGAATAAATAAGTTGGTGCTGCAGTTTGACATTCCTGCAAAGAAATCAACAATGGTTAACAATAAAACATTAACTCAATAAAACAACTTTATAATTGAAATATCTATGCAAAGAAAAGTGTGTGGTGGTATGCCCACCATTAGAAAACCTCCCTTCATCCACCCACTTCTAATGGTGGGCACACATGAAATGTGCCAACAAATATAAAATATATATGCTGAAGCATAGGGGCCATCCACCCACTGGCCACCCAGGCCCCCATGCTTCGGCATATATGCTCTTTTTTAAAATGCGGATGAAAAATCTCATCCAACAGCGCTGCCCACACTGATTTATGTATATTCTGAGAGCAAGTTCCTGTTGCTGTCAGAATAAACAGGTCAGTGCTGCAGCTGAAAGCATTCCTGCAAACAGAAATGGTTAACAATAAAACAGTAACAATAAAACAGTAAAAAGTAGAACAATAACAAAAATGACAACAACAAAAAAAACTATAACTATTTTTGGTTTTTAAAATTTTAAATTTTGGGGGGGATTTGTACTTTTAATTTTTTTTTAACTTCTTTTTTTTTCAAACTTTAAACATTTTAAAAACAGATGGCAGGGTCTCTCCAAATTTGATAGCTCCTGACTACCTAACATCTTTCAAGACCCTGTGTAAATGTGCCCTGAACTGTGCCGTGCTGTACCCTATACTAATCCACTAATGTATGGTAGAGGCGGAAGCAGCCCTTGACGCAGAGGCCAGGTTGGTCAGGACAGGAGGGACAACAAAAGCGGGTGTCACGCCTAATTCCACGTTTGCTACAGACACAACATCTTTTTTGGGGGTTCCTTTGGGTTGGGGTACTAGGAATGGCATCAGGAAAATGCCTCTCATGCAGTCGGCTAACTGCATCTGGGTTGGGGGTTTGGGGCATACCACCTCTTGGATACAAAAGGGCCTTGATGATATCTTCCTGAAATTTTTGGAAGGATTCACTATGTCCAGTTGCTTTGTAAAGAACAAAAGCATTATATATAGCCAATTGAAATAAATAAACAGACACTTTTTTGTACCAGCGTCTGGATTTTTGGGAAACTAAGTACGGCTGCATCATCTGGTCAGACACAACATCTTTTTTGGGGGTTCCTTTGGGTTGGGGTACTAGGAATGGCATCAGGAAAATGCCTCTCATGCAGTCGGCTAACTGCATCTGGGTTGGGGGTTTGGGGCATACCACCTCTTGGATACAAAAGGGCCTTGATGATATCTTCCTGAAATTTTTGGAAGGATTCACTATGTCCAGTTGCTTTGTAAAGAACAAAAGCATTATATATAGCCAATTGAAATAAATAAACAGACACTTTTTTGTACCAGCGTCTGGATTTTTGGGAAACTAAGTACGGCTGCATCATCTGGTCGTTGTAGTCCACCCCTCCCATGTTAAGGTTATAATCGTGGACAACACCAGCTGCCATGGAAATTTGGATGGTCATATCTGCGTGAATGGAAGACAGGAGGTAAACACCCCGTTTTTCCTTCCACTTCACTGCAAGCAATTCTTTGTTTCTCAAGCAGGCTTTTTCCCCCTTTCTAAGACGGGTATTTACAAGCCGTTGGGGGAGAACACGGATATATGATAAATTGGGTCGTTGGACCAATACAACCGCAATTAATTTTTTTTTTAAATTAATGCCCATGTTGAGGGTTAGGCCCAACAAAACTTTAAATTCGGAAACCGTAATGGGTTTCCATGCAAATGGTCTGGCAAGGTGTGAATTTGGGTTGGCGGTGATAAACTGTCGTGCATATAAATTGCTTTGATCCACAATCAATGCATAAAGATCATCTGTCAAAAACAGCTCCAAAAAATCAAGGGGAGTGTTTAAATTTGCTGTTTCCACCTTAATTCCGGGTTGGGCAGTGAATGGGGGAAGTGTGCTTCAGAATTTGTGGGCTGCCAATTGGGATTTGCAAGCACATCTGTAAGGATACTAAGGGCTCTACGGGCCTGTGTGCGAATTCTTGGTGGCCGCGGGACACTACTTGTGCTCGCCACCACACCAGCTTGTACTGCACTTATGGGACTTGCCACGTCACCAAGTGATACTGCAGTGCTGGTATGTATAAGACCAGGACGTACTAGGCCGCTGGTTCTCGCCAGTTCACCAAAAGGTAGAGCGGCACTAGTACTGGCACTCTGCTGCATATGAGAGTCATCATGCGTTTGTACCACCTCAGGAACCTGGAAATGGGGTCGGGTACGCCTGATCTTAGCAGGGACCTCTTCTCCGTCGTCTGAGCTTCCTGTCAGGGTGCCGCTGCTGTCTACAGGTTTGCATTCTGAGCTGGATTCTGTCAGTGAGTCTTCCCCTTCGCTCTCACTTGACATGCTCAGAATCCTGTAGGCCTCTTCACTAGTGTACCTTTGCTTGGACATTTTGGCCACTAAATTTACAGGTAAATAGTGCGACTCATGGGAAAAAGAGCGCCTGGCTGTCAGGTACTGCTTGAACCGCTACAAAAAATTTACCGACGAGTGCTAACAGAGATCAGGCCTGATTGTGTGAACACTGCGGTTTTGTGTATAATTTATCAAGTGACAGTTATCTACTGACACTGCACTTGCTGGGGGAGAAGGGGGGGCGTAGGGGCTAAACGCAGGTGTTGGCAGGTGTCGGGGCTGATCCCGCTAATGCTGCATTTTTGAGGACACTATAGTAATGTGAACGCTGGTATAGCTATACTAGCAATGGAGGTTTAGTGTGCAAGTGAGCGTGTTCCTGGCAATCAAGGGGTTAAATGTGATTACTGGTGTACTAGCAGGCAATCTGACGCTATCTGGGAGGGGCGCTAACTGACGCTAACACTATTGGAAGTCACCATCAACACTAATACAATGATGAGTAAAAATCTGTTCACTGTAATCAATGACACTGGTGACAGGGACTTTCACTGGAAAGGGTTAACTGGGGGGGGGGGCGATCAAGGGGTTAAATGGGATTACTGGTGTACTAACGGGCAAACTGGCGCTATCTGGGAGGGGCACTAACACTATCAGAAGTCGCCAGTGACACGAATACAGTGATCAGTAAAAATCTGTTCACTGTAATCAATGACACTGGTGACAGGGCAGTGAAGGGGTTAACTGGGGGGGGGCAATCAGGGGGTTAAATGTGACCTAGGTGTGTTCTAACTGTGGGTATGTGCTGTTTTACTCACAATTCTTCTGTTTTCTCTCTCTGGGACGGAATGTGCCCAGGCAGAGAAGAATGACATCATATCCTGTCCTGTGTAACTGTCAACACAGGACAGGATAGGACAGGGACCGGTCATCAGATTTAAGCCGGACATTACTGGCTGAAACCGAATGATTGATCCCTCGGGGATTGGTCCCTCGGGGGTGACACCTGCGGGTCGGAGGGGGCGTGCACGCACCCCCCCCCCGCCCGCGAGAACACAGGGAGCACGAGCGACGTTAAAAGACGGCGCTGTGCCCACAGGTGCCGCCATGCCGCAGTAAAAACACTGCGGTGGGTCGGCAAGCGGTTAATGAGACGTTGCGTATGAATTCATGGATATCAATGTAATCCTGAAATTTATTAAGTTTGGCTTGAGGAGCATATTTCATACCTTTGTTGAGTAAATTAGTTTCTTCAGGCATTAGTGTTACTTTACTGATTGAATATGCTATTACTGGTTAGGTCCACCTTTTTTTGGGGTCTATTGACCCTCTTTCCTCCTCTGGTGCCTCTTCTGGATGTAAATTTCTTTTTTGTTGTATCCTACCCCTAAAAAATTCTGATTATGGGGTTGATTCATATTGCACTGTGGTCCATTGTTATGCACCCGAGGGGGACCTCTGAGCTGAGGGTAATGGTTATACGATTGGCTGGTGTGATCAGAGTAATGTGTATTACGATGTGATGTGTTCTTATAGCCGTGGGAATGACCATGGAATCGTGATGGATAGCCATAAGAATAATCAGTGTACTGAGAGTTCCTTTGGCCGTGATAGTTGGTTTCTGGATAGGTATAGGGCCTATTAGTAATATGAGAGCCCCTGTTCTGTATAGGGGGTGCTCTATAGTCATCTCCTGAGAGAGTTATTTCTATTAGAGCCCTTTCTATTGTGATGCGGAGATGCATAACCATTGTTGACCATTGGTCTCCTTTTGGGGGCACCTCTCTTCGGGGTAAAATGCCCTTGTCTCCCATTCTGGTAGTTATTATCTGAATAGGGTACAGATCACTTGTGCCTATCTCATCATCCTGTAGGTCTTGAAGTGCCTGAAACCTATTAGAAGCGGGGGTAGGAAATTCCTCATGTTCCATGGAGCAGGCACTATCAAGGGTATCTCTTCTGTAATGGTGTGAGATAGTGGAATATCACCCAAGAAAAAAATCTGTGATGTCCAGCCGGGCTTGCCTTAAACTTTGTAGGGCAAGCCCGACCTTTGTAGATCATCTTATATTTAGGTAGATCAAGATTAACCATAAGGTAAAATCATTGTATTAGAGTGCAGAGTAGCATAATATTCTAGGATGAGTTTGAGGTATAAACTAATTCAAAATACCCACTTCCGGTGTATAAAAATTTAGAGTATTATCAAAAAAGGGAGAGGTCCTGCCAATACAAAGCAAGAGCCAGACAGGACAAAAACATGTGCAACAGATCTGCGCCTACAAGGACACAACAAGGTCAAGCAGCCGCAGATCTAAAGCCCATGCGGGCCAACCTAGCAGGGGTGTAATTAAATGGTGGTAAACCTATCAGCAGTGCTGATGAGATCTTGGAAACAAACTTCCGTAGCCTCCTCCCAACCCTTTTTAAGCAGCCCAGGGAACACTCCCTTCCACTTATGATGAGTGATATGAAAAGGGTTAATCCCGGCAGCCTGGAGACGGGATTAAAAAGTAGTGACCAGTTTAATGGAACATTGCATCAGACCCCTGCCCTTCTCACCAACTTGTGAATGAAGGACCAGCCGATCTCGCACCACGCTGTCACTTGCGTAACAACGCCACTCTCAGCTGCGCCCTGCACAAAGATTTTCCAGCTTGCGGGACCACAATCTGTGTGCCAGCACCCTGAGAGCAATTGTTACTGGGTTAGGTTAATTACGCAATTAACCATTCACACTGCCACCACTGCCTTTTTACAGAGGAGGAAACTCACAAATCCTAGCAAGAACACTATGATATTAGCATAAGCGTCTAACTAACACTGTCACCACAGACAAGTATGTTCAGAGGATTATTACATACAGTTGCACTCTTCAAGAGACAGGGATTCTTTAATTTGCATTAAAAGCTTTAGAGCAGTGGTTCTTAACCTGGGTTCGATCGAACCCCAGGGGTTCAGTGAGTCAGTCTTGCGGGTTCGGCAGAGGTGAAGACCCACACCCGACTCATATGATTCGTGCAGTAAATATTCATTATTATGTTTTTGTTTTTGTGTGAAAATCATGTTTTAATGGTTTTGTTCTTTGTTCTTAACGGTTTTGTTCATTTTGTGCACCTATGTATAAATATATACCTATGTTTTGAATTTTAAAAATCATATTTTATTTTTCTAATTAAGAAGGGTTCGGTGAGTGCGCATATGAAACTGGTGGGGTTCAGTACCTCCAACAAGGTTAAGAACCACTGCTTTAGAGACAGTTTCAACACTTTTCAAAATAGGATTACTAAAAAGGTCAAAATGGTGCAATTAAAATATTTACAGAAAAAGATGTTACAAAGACATAAAGAGAATAAAGCAACAGAGAAATAAAAGAAAGGAATTAAGAAGGCAGAATACTTCCAATGTCCTTGGTTTAAGCAGAGTCCAATTGTCCGAGCAAAAAGGTTGCCTTCGCTTTCAAGTCCATTAAATGTTTCTTAATTGATGTTAAACGACAGCTCTCGTCTGCAGGCCTGTCAGTCGTTTTCTATGATATTAAAGGGGTGTCTTCTGAGAACAACTGACCAATTATCCAGTTTGGGGATGGGTGCTAGGCGGTAACCAAGGTTATGACCAAGTCCCAGCTGCAGTTTCATACTTATATTAATAACTTTCAGTATGTACATGTGGTATTTTAGCAACTGGCACATTAATATTCAGAGTTATATTTCAAACCCAGGGATACAAAACACAGCGTACCCTTGTCACCCAGGAGGGAAGAGACTGCTTTCTTCTCTCTCTTAGGTACTAATATAGTCATGTATGATCTTGTTGGGCTCGCATAAAAATGATCTATCCAAATATATACCTAATATTAATGTGCCTAGTTCCTGCTGAACTTTATGAATTGTATGTGAAATGGTTACATGTGGAATGGACGTTTTATGGTACGCTATGCATCCTACAGCCCTAAGGGCCTAACAGGTCATGGCTGAGTTATTGTTTTACGATCGGGCAGAGGAACATGGTTTTCAAAGCAGACCTCCTGCACCAGACTAATTAGCAGTTTACAGCTCTGGAGATCATCGATCTCTGTTTTTTTTAAGATAAGAGGCCCCTTTGAAGTCTGTTCAACTTTCATCTACAAATTCCATTTCAAGAGGGAGGAGAGGAGAGACAAAATGGCTGAGGCCTAACAAGATGGCTGTCACGTACAGCGTCCATGTCTCTATTGCGTAAAATCATCACACCTCCCCCCCTCAGGTGGTTGCATGGGAGGGAACTGCAATTTTCCTCCTGAAGCAACCGAAGCCTGCTGCCGGTTTGCCTGATCAGAATGCAGGTCCGTTATGCCCAGACGTTCACCTTGGTGTGATCTGGTACAATTGCACTGCTGGAGAACCAGGTTCCTTCTGAGAAGGGTGCTGTTCTCCCTAGCGACACTGCTGTGCCAACAAAGTGAGTTGTAAGGGGAGAGTACCAGTCTGCTGTGACTACCCGGATATCGCAGCAGCTTCCGTGGTGCCCACCTGATCACAAGACACTTCTGTTCAGGGGTGTCATATGCTAACATACTGAGATGTAGCTTCTTGTCTAGGTAGAGAATGCAATTCCCCTCGCCAGTCTCATTCCTCACGCCCAGGGCTACATCTGACCCGAAGGTAGTGGCTCCTGTGTGCACCAGAACCAGACAAGTGAATTCTGGAGCTCACCTCACTGTCAGCACCTGTGGTAGTGAGCTCTATTGATCCTCAACTTGGGGTTCCCCAGGTCATGGCCCCCAGATACACCCAGCTGAGGTGGAGAAGACCGCTCACGGGAGCAGAGTACAACAGGAGAAGACAAAGGGAATCCAATAGGCAAGCCGAGGTCAGGACAGGCAGAAAACAAGCAAGGTCGGGAACGAAGCCAGGGTTGGTACAGTTAGCCACTATAGGCTTCACAGCAGAAACACATGGGAGCTCCAACGACTAAGCCGTTGCTCAGGCAAAGTGGTCTAGTCTGAGCACATCTTATATAGACAGGCAGACAAGGAGGCGGGACAGGAAGTGATAGAAGAGAAGGAAATAAAACCCAGAGGACAGCAGACAACGCCTATAGATGAGCACAGACAAACATGAGAAGGAATCAGGAACAGGGCTGCAGCAAGAAGGTAAAAACACAAACAAAACTGCAGGCTAACCTGTGACACTCACAGGTGTGCCTAAAGGTACCTTCATCCAGGTTGAACAGTCCTCTTTACATGCTGGCATCAAGGACACAATTTTCAGTCTGTTAGGTCACTCACAGGTTAAACTGAGCCATGACAGTTGCACTCAGGCATCCTACCATTGGGCTGGGGAGTAGGCCAAGCCATAATTGCCTTAGCCTCCCCAGTTCCAGACCTCTGGGAGTATCTTCCTACCTGTGGTTCCCAGTACTGAACCGTTGACATGCCCCTCTGACTGTTACCATGTTTGACTGTCAGACTAGGCACTGGCAGTTTGTTCATGACTGGTGACAGGAGTCCAAGTTGCTCTCCTCAGACAGGGCCGAACACTGCAAGGCCCCTAAAGTAGGCAACTGCACACAGTTCCACTCCATACTGTAGGTCATTCCTGACCCCTGGAGAGGTGGCTGGTGCGTTCTCAACCCCAACTAGCTTTTCCGTAAATTCAGGCAAGCCACATGGGGTGGTGAAGGCTGACTTGTCCTGAGCCTCCCATGTTAGAGATTGGCCCATATCCTCTGTTCAGGTCCATGACTGTTAGACAGCAGGCACCTGCCAGCTGCTCCATTACCTCATGCTTCCTGGGCATGGGGTAGGTCACAACCACAGGCTGGCGTTCAGTTTTCCAAGATCCTCACAAAGCCTGGTCATCTGATCCCTTTTGGGGACCGGGACTACTGGTGATGCCCAGACCCTGTGGGACTTCTGGAACCCTGACTGCGATATTCCCTCTGTCTCTTTGGCCCATTCTGTCTGCACCTCCCGTGAGAAGAAGTGGGCCAAAGGCATGAGGGAAGGACACCCCCTGCTGTCCAACTCATGAACAGCATGGTGAGCCCTCCCAGGGTTTCCCTGAACCGAGCTGGTTAACTATTTCAGTCCCCAAGCCCTCTGCTAGTAGACTATTCATTCCTAGCTTCTCACTGTCCCAATCAAGCTGTTGTTTATCTTTCTCAGCAGGGAAGCTTATAGCTAGCCCGCTGATGGGTTGATGGCTTTAACACTTTGCACACTTCCAAGTGCTGTCTGGGCTGTGGGACTACAAGTACCACCCAGCTGTCCAGTACCATACAAAGACAACTGCTGGGAGGTTCTCAAGGCAGAATCCTCTGGGCTGGAGCAAGAAAAGGGCCTATCCAGACCATCCCTTTGTTCAGCATACAGACTGTACCTCTGTCCACTTCACAGCACTGTGGGTGACCCCCAACAATGAAAAAAACATCATTACATTCTGTAATTACATTGTTAATATCAACTACACATGCGTTTGATACCCATGCATGCAAAGGGGTCTCCTCTGCTTCTTTAGGTGATGGAGAACTCTGTACCCCCACTCTATTCTCCCCCTCCCTCTGTCCATCCACAGGTTGCCCAAATAGTAACCCAATATCTGCACACAGTACCTTGGTATGTCCAGAGAGTTCCATGGGGCCTCCAGGGTGTTCTTGGCAGGGGCATAATAAGAAATAAGAGTACCTAAATCGGCACCCAACAGAACGGGTGTTGGAATTTCATCCGAAACTCCCACCTCTCTCATCCCCCTTCCTGCACCCCAATCGATGAACACGTTAGCACGGGGTATGCGTGAACGGGTCCCCCTAACTCCAGTGAGGGTAAGGAACTTTCCTGGGATGATGTTCTTTCAATCGCCTCTGGTCTGATCAAGGTGACTTCTGCCCCTGTGTCATGGAAACCAGGTACGGTCCAGTTGCCTACTGTGACTGGCTGCAAGTTTGCGGTGGTTACCCAAGTTTTCCTGCGGACAAACAGCACTGAAGAGTTGCTAGCCGGCTGGCTAGGTGATGTCATCTTCTTCTACTCAGGGCACTGCATCCTGAGATGTCCAGGTTTCCCACAGGTGTAACATCTGTGGGTGTCAGTGGAGATTGCTGGGACACTCGGGACTGCAGGTGTTGGGTGATGGGAAACTTTACTCACCGAAGGTTTATAATTGTAGTGCTTGTGAGCTACTATTGTGTATTAAAATTAATTTTAAATACAGTTGCAAGAAAAAGTAGGTGAACCCCTTGGGATTACGTGGAGTTTTGCATGAATTGGGCATAAAATGTGCTCTGAACGTCATCTAAGTCACAACAATAGAAGAACACAGTCTGCTGAACATAATACTACACAAACATTAGATGTTGCCATGGTTTAATTGCACATAACATGTAAACATTCACAGTGCAGGGAGGAAAAAGTATGTGAACCTTTGGGCTTAATAACTGATTGCCCCTCCTTTGGCAGCAATAACCTCAACCAAACGTTTCCTGTAGTTGCAGATCAGACCTGCACAACAATCTGGAGTAATTTTGGACCCCTCCTCTTCACAAAACTGTTTCAGTGTAGCAATATTCTTGGGATGTCTGGTGTGAATCACTCTCTTAAGGTCATGCCACAGCATTTCAATCGGGTTGAGGTCAGGACTCTGACTGGGCCACTCCAGAAGGCGTATTCTGTGCTGTCGCGGCCATTGTTTTGTTGAATTACTTGTATGCTTTGGGTCATTGTCCTGTTGCATCACCCATCCTCTGCGGAGCTTCAGTTGGCGGACAGATGGTTGTACGTTTTCCTGCAAAATGTCTTGATAAACTCTGGAATTCATTTTCCCATCAATGACAACAATCCGTCCAGGCCCTGAGGCAGCAAAGCAGCCCCAAACCATGATGCTCCCTCCGCCATGTTTTACAGTGGGGATGAGGTTTTGATGTTGGTGTGCTGTGCCTTTTTTTCTCCACACATAGTGTTGTGTGTTCTTCCCAAACAACTCAATCTTGGTTTCATCTGTCCACAGTATATTTTGCCAGTAGTGCTGTGGAACATCCAGGTGCTCTTTTGCAAACTTCATACGTGCTGCAATATGCTTTTTGGACAGCAATGGCTTCTTCCGTGGTGTCCTCCCATGTACTCCATTCTTGTTTAATGTTTTTCTTATTGTAGATGTGTCAACAAAAATGTTAGCATGTGCCAGAGATTTCTGTAGGTCTTTAGCTGACACTCTGGGATTCTTCTTTACCTCATGCAGCATTCTGTGCTGTGCTCTTGCAGTCATTTTTACAGGGTGACCACGCCTAGGGAGAGTAGCAACAGTGCTAAACTTTCTCCATTTGTAGACAGTCTGTCTTACCATGGACAGATGAACATCAAGGCTTTTGGAGATACTTTTGTAACCCTTTCCAGCTTCATGCAAGTCAACAATTCTTGATCGTAGGTCTTCTGAGAGCTCTTTTCTGCGAGGCATGGTTCACATCAGACAGTGCTTCTTGAAACCAGTAAACCCAAAACAGGTGTGTGTTTTTTAAGGGCAGGACGGCTGTCAGCAACACATCCAATATCATCACACTGATTGGAGTCAAGGTTGGCTCACTCCTGGCTCCAATTAGCTCTGGGAGAAGTCATTAAGCTAGGGCTTCACATACTTTTTCCTCCCTGCACTGAGAATGTTTACATGTTATGTGCAATTAAACCATGGCAACATCTAATGTTTGTGTAGTGTTATGTTCAGCAGACAGTGTTCTTCTATTGTTGTGACTTAGATGACGTTCAGAGCACATTTTATGCCCAATTCATGCAAAACTCCACGTAACCCCAAGGGGTTCACATACTTTTTCTTGCAACTGTATACTATAAACCAATAAATATTAATTGTGTGGTTCGCTTACACTATAAACATACCCATATTAATGTGTAGCTCTAATCAATACGTAAAATTTGTGTCACGCTCCACTAATAATCATGGCTAATAATGGCTGGAAAGGAGGGAAATCACCTATAGCAACCCTTCCTACATCAATAATATGTAAAATTTGTGTCGTGCTCCACTAATAATCAAAATATGAGTGTATTATTAACCTTATGTGACCAAATATATTAATCATATATCATATCATGATTTTCCAAATACCAAATATTAATATAGAAAAAATTACCATAAACCATAGAGTGCAGTGTTAACCAGTTCTCACCCGGTCAATAGCACAAAGGTGGCCAGGCGAGCAGCTCATCCCTCCGGGTGGACGCCATATGCCGTCCTTTCAGTCATGCGCAGTTTGCCTGCCCGCAGAGCCGCGCAATCTGTCACCGGCCGTGTACCTTGGACACGGCCAATGACAGATCTGTGTACCGGTCCTGTTGCCAGTACCATGTGACCGTCAAATGACAGCTGTATACAATGGATGGGTTCCTTTCATGCCATCCATTGTATACTAGTGTGGCTAGCTGTGAATGGTCACAGCGATCACATGCAAAAGCTGGGCCAATCACAGCCCAGCTGTGTCATGTGATTAGCTGTGGCCAAATCACAGTTAAGCACAAAAAAAACCCCTGAATGAATTGATTTCATTCAGGTAAATGCTTGCTTATAGCAAAGAAATTTTTGCTATAAGAAAATTGTGTGGAAAAAAAAATACTGATCACTTCCCTATGGTAACATTATACTACTTTGGTCATAGTGAAATATGAAAAAAAATCTTAAAAAAAGAGAAAAAAATTTAATAAAATAAATAAATAAATAAAAAAAAATAAAATAATTATCAATTTTTTTTTTTTTGTACTGTCACCAGTCAGTGTCCCTGATCACCGCCATGCCAGTTATATGATGATGCTGTACTGCATTGGTGACAGTATGTAAAAAAAAAAAAAAATTGTGAATAATTTTTTTTATTTCTTCATTTCTGAAAAATGCCAAAAAAATTACAACTTCAAAAACTCACCATGCCTGTTATGAAATACGTCGGACTGTCTACTTTGCAAAAAGGGGTCATTTGGGGGATATCTGTACTGTTCTGACATTCTTGGACCTCAAGAAATTAGATTGTCTGTCAGTACTTCAGGATTGATCAATTTTCAGATATATCCATAGTTTGTGAACTCTATAACTTTCCTACAGGCTAAATAATACAACCTAATTAGGGTTATTTTCACCAAAGACATGTAGTAGAACACATTTTGGCCTAAATTTATGAAGAATAATTATTTATTTGCAAACTTTTATAACAGAAACAAAGAAAAACGTGTTTTTTTTTTTTCTCAATTTTTGGTCTTTTTGTTAATTTATCAAAAAATAAAAACCCCAGCGGTGATTAAATACCACCAAAAGAAAGCTCTAATTGTGTGAAGAAAATTATAAAATTTTAGTTTGGGTACAGTGTTGCATGACCGCGCAATTGTCATTCAAATGTGAGAGCGCTGAAAATTGGCCTGGGCAGGAAGGGGGTAAAAGTGCCCTGTATGGAAGTGGTTAAAGTACTCAAATATATAATTAAAATATGAATATGGTGATCGAATTAAATAAAATTAAATTCAATAACTATTAAAATTCATTTAATCAAAAATAAATAAATATAAATCAACCCAGGAAAACAGGGCTCTGGAGGAAAACAGGGCTCTGGAGGATAACAAGACCCCCTGTGGAAAAGGCATATCACTATACTCATCTATCCATCCATCCATCCAGAATAAGGATACAGTCTAAATTACCCACTAATCCATTTAAGGGACACAAGCTGTTTTGACCTTAACGGTTTGGTCAAAAAAGAAGGCGAGCGCATAGAGGAGAAGGAGCACTATATGAGAAATCTTGAAGTGGACTTTTGATTATATTTATTTTGATTAAATTAATTTAATTAATATTTATTGAATTTAATTTGATCACCATATTCATTTTTTAATTATATGTTTGAGTACTTTAACACTGCACTTTAATTTATGGTTTATGGTAATTTTTTCTATATGAATATTTGGTAAATCACGATATAATATACCCGCTCTGCTACTGAGCGCCTCTATGATGAAATTGCACCCCTGTCCTGCCCAGAGCTGGCCACATCTGCCTACAACAACTATCTATCATCCTTCCTGGATGCTCTTGCTCCTCTTTCTACACGCAGAACTAGGCCTCGCCTGTCACAACCCTGGCAAACAGATGACACTAGAAGTCTCAAGAGACGCAGCCGCACTCTTGAGCAAGCATGGCGTAAAAATAAATCCCTGGAAAACTTTACCCTCTACAAATCCGCTCTTCTCAAATACAACTCCAGCCTCCACGCTGCTAAGCAAACCTACTATAACACTCTCATCAAGACCCTCTCATCCAATCCTCGTCAACTCTTCTCTACCCTTAATTCCTTACTCCACCCCCACTGCCTCCACCCACCAACTTACTTACTGCACAGGAGATTGCCAGACACTTCAAGAAGAAGATCGACACAATTTGTGATGAGATCTCCAGTGTCAAGCTTCCTCCTCTAACCAACATACCAAGCCCAACACCAAACTCTACACTCTACTCCTTTGACTCTGTTACCACCAAGGAAGTTACCGAACTCCTTTCCAAGGCCCACTTCACCACTTGTCCCCTCACGACTGTTGCAGCCTCCTTCCTGCTCTATCCTAAACTCTCTAACCTTCATCTTCAACCTCTCACTCTCCATGGGCACCTTTCCCTCCCCACTCAAACATTCACTGGTTACCCCCATCCTCAAAAAACCCTTGCTGGACCCCACCTGTTTGAAAACTTAAGACCCATCTCCCTGCTCCCATTTGCCTCCAAGCTTCTCGAGCGCCTTGTTCACAACCGTATGAACTGCTACCACACAGACAACAACCTTCTTGATCCCCGACAGTCTGGCTTCCGCCCACAACATTCCACAGAAACTGCCCTACTAAAACTCACTAATGACCTACTAACTGCTAAAACCAACGGCCATGACTCCATACTCATACTCCTCTACCTTTGAGCTGCCTTTGACACAGTCGACCACCCGCTCCTCCTCAGTAAACTCCACTCCATTGGCCTCCGTGACTCTGCTCTCTCCTGGTTCTCCTCTTACCTTTCTCAGCGCACTTTCAGTGTCACATACAACTCCTCCTCCGCTCTGCTTCCTCTTTCTGTTGGGGTACCCCAAGGTTCTGTTCTTGGGTCCCTCCTTTTCTCTCTCTATACCTCCTCCTTGGTCCAACTGATAACCTCCCATGGCTTCCAAAACCACCTCTATGCTGATGACACCCAGATCTATCTCTCCACTCCCCAGTTCACCCCCTCACGTATCACAAATCTACTAAGCAACATATCAGCATGGATGTCACATCACTACCTTAAACTCAATCTTTCAAAAACTGAGCTTGTAATATTGCCTCCTCCCCGATCCTCCACTCACGACTTTACCATTAAGATCAACAGCACAACCATTGGTCCTTCCCCTCATGCCAGGGTGCTAGGCGTAATCCTAGACTCTGACCTCTCCTTTGGGCCCCACATCCACTCACTGGCTAAATCCTGCCGCCTCAACCTCTGGAACATTTCCAAAATTTGCCCCTTCCTGACCAATGACGCCACAAAACAACTCATCCACACCTTGCTTATATCCCGCCTCGATTACTTCAACTCCCTCCTCACTGGTCTACCGTTACACAGGCTATCCCCCCTTCAGTCTATTATGAATGTTGCTGCTAGACTCCTACACCTTACCAACCGATCAGCAACTGCTGCCCCTCTCTGCCAATCCCTCCACTGGCTTCCACTAACCCAACGTATAAAATTCAAAATACTAACCACAGCTTACAAAGCCATCCACAACACTGCCCCTAGCTACATCACCAACCTCATCCACAGATACCGCCCACTCCGCTCCTCCCATGATATCCTCCTCTCTAGCTCCCTCATCACCTCCTTCCGCGCTCGCCTCCAGGACTTCTCCAGAGCCTCTCCCATCCTCTGGAACTCCCTACCACAGCATGTCAGGTCAGCCCCCACCCTGTCTGCCTTTAGGCGATCTTTGAAAACTCTCTTCTTCAGGGAAGCCTACCCCACCTCCACCTCAGAACTGTACTTGAATCACCTCCGCCAGATCATCCCCCGCAGCTATCACCTTTTGTATCACCTCCCCCTTCCTTTAGATTGTAAGCTCCACGAGCAGGGCCCTCATTCCTTCTGTACTGAAATGTATTGTAATTGTAATGTCTCCCTTATATTGTAAAGCGCTGCGCAAACTGTTGGTGCTATATAAATCCTGTATAATAATAATAATATTTGGTCACATAAAATTAATAATACACTCATATTTTATTAATGTTAATTTATCAAAAAATAAAAACCCCAGCGTCTGCCGGTCAGAGGTGCAGCAGCTGATCTTAGATCATGATCATCCTCCAGGGACTCAAAGCAGTCAGATTTCAGTCCTCTGGTCCACTGCTGGAATGTGGTGCGTAAGCGACTTACCACATCCGTATAAGAGTCCCCAGATCCCTTCTGCAAGGACCTAAATCGCTTCCAGTACACTTCTGGGGTTAGCTGATACTTCCAGACAATTGCGTCCTTTATTATATTATTATACAGTATTTATATAGCGCCAAAAGGTTTGCTCAGCGCTGCACATTATAGTGGGGGACAGTACATGAGACAATACAGTAACAAAACAATGCACGAGGGGTTTGAGGGCTCTGCACTTTCGAGCTTACAATCTAGGAGGGAGAGGATAGTTGTACAGGAGGAAGTGGCTGCGGGGGATGGAGTGGTAGGAGGAGTGGAGATTGGTTGTTAGGTAAGAGTGGGGTAGGCTTCCCTGAAGAGATGGGCTTTCAGGGTGCGCCTAAAGGTGAGGAGGGTAGGTGACAGTCTGATGGATTGGGGTAGCGAGTTCCAGAGGATGGGGGAAGTCCTGGAGAAGCCCTGCAGTCGGGCATGGGAGGAGGAGACCAGGGAGCTAGAAAGTAGGAGGTCTTGTGAGGAGCGAAGAGTACGGGTTGGGTGGTATTTGGGTATCAGGTCGGTGAGGTAATTTGGGGCAGCCTTATGAATGGCTTTGTATATTAATGTTAGTAGTTTGAATTTAATGTGTTGGGCATTTAGAGCTTCATAATCGTTGTCCTGCTCTGCTGGCAATTCAACAAAGGCATCCAGGGCCGTGCCTCGTAGCCCTGGTGGCAGGAACGGAGCCCATTGTGCTTGGGGCAGATGGTACTGATGGCAAGTTTTTTCAAACAGTAAATACACGTCAATGTCACTGTCCTTTTCCATTACTGGAAATTTGGCTGCTGTGCCCACGGGCAGAGAGGCGTCCCTGTGCTCTAGGGACCCGAGGTTCTGAGCCTGTCGCTGCTGCTGGAGCCTAACCATCTCCAGTACGTGCCGGCGATCAGCCTCCCTCAGATTCTGGCGTTTCTCTCTCTCAGCCGCTGCTTGGCGTTCCGCGGCTTCTCTCTCAGCCGCTGCTTGGCGTTCATCTCTCTCTGCCTGGCGTTCCAGAAACTGCAGGTACGCCAGAGGATCTGTCTCCCTGATGCGCTTCAGGGCTTCCTACATTTGAGGAGAGTCTCTGCTGGTTACAGGCACTCTGGTGCTAGACTGCTCATTCTGTGGCATGGAGGTGACATTCTGTGGTACTCCAGTGTCAGTCCCTGTTTGCCCATCCTGCGAGGCCGTATCTGAACCACTGGGATCGGAGGTAGCAGGAACACCTTCAGTTTCAGGTTCTGGTCTGCCCGAATATCATACTCCTGTAGGGCATGAATCAAACTTTCACGATTCTTGCCACTGACGTCAATTCCTCTTGCTTCACACTCAGCACATAAATAATTTTTGCTCATTCTCTTGTATTCAGCTAAACCAGGCATTATTGCAAGAAGAAAAGGTAGAATAGAAAGCAGAAATAGGAAGGAGCTGTTGCTGTATGTCTCGTTTATAAAATACAAAATATGTACCGTTTGTCTTTAAGGACTTTCCACAAATGTTACAATCCAAAATGGCTGAGGCCTAACAAGTTGGCTGTCACGTACAGTGTCCATGTCTGTATTGCGCACAAGCGTCACAACCAGCTTAGCAATATCTGGGTCTGACAATAATGTTTCCAAGACAATTCTGAGAGCTCGAGGATCAGAGTCCCAAATTGTGACCGTACAGCATGACGTAGCAGCTAAGACTTATTAAAAAAATGCATTAGTCTCCTTATATCGGGTCTTTAAGTCATCAAAACATAGAAAGCTACCATCAATAATAACGTGAAAGATGAGTAACACCAAGATGGCCCCACCAACTTGAGTCAGGGTGACCCAGGAACTTGGGGAAATTAGAGTTGTGCCACAGGGGAGTTTGCGGGGATACCCCAGGAGATAACATTTTGCTCCCCTTTCACCAGTCCAACCAGTTAGTATCTATTGGAGAGTGGAAGGAGCACTGGGAGACAAAAGACCTATGAAGAGTGTCCCGAAGAGAGGATGCAGAGCCGTACTGGGCAGACAGGAGAATGGTGGAGGAGGTAGGACAGCCTCTTTGTTCTTGACCAAACAGGGTTTTATAGGACACTAGGCAGAAAAAAAAAACAACTCGGCACTTCCTATGGGGCAGGCTGTGATATTCTGCACCAACTCCATATTGCCTATGGTGGTAATGCAGGTCGTGATATTCTGCACCCCCTCTACATCTCCTCAGATAATGCAGGTTGTGATATTCAGCACCCCTCTATATATTCTCTAATAGTAATGCATGCCGTGATATTCTGCACCCACTCTATACCTCCCCTGTTAGTAATGCAGTCAATTCTGCCCCCCTCCATGTTACCCCTGCCCTCCACTGACAGACCCTAACGTTAACCACAATAACATCCCCCATGCCCAACTACTGCCCCCCAAACCCCTACTGACAGACTCCCACTTCCCAACTACTGCCCCAACCACTGCCCCCCAAATGAACCTCCTCACCCAACTGTCACACTCTGCACCCCACTGGCGACCCCAAACTACTGCCTCAACCTTCCTAACCACTGCCCTTCCCAACAGACCCCCATCCACTACTAGCTGAAATCCCCCAACCACCAATTTCCGCCCCCGACAGACCCTCACTCCCCAACCTGCTGACTGACCCTTCCCACTGATGAACCCCTACCTCCCAACTACTGCCCTCACCTTCCCCATCACAGACTTCCCAACAGACCTCCACCCTCTCATTTGTTGACATCTGGCCCTGACAGACCCCCAAATACTGATAACCATCCCCCCAACTACTGACCCCCGCCCCCCCCCCCCACTGACAGACCTCTACTGCCCCTCTCAACAGACTTCAGCCCCCCTTTCCCCCGAGAGACCACCCCAATCCTCACTAATAGACCCCTGACCCTCCCAAATACTGACCCACATGCCCTTTCCCTGTAAGTTAATCAGTGGGTGTTTAACCTGTTGGTACATAAATATGCGGCCTCTTAGCAGCTGGGCCTTGATGCCCAGAGGCTGCATATTTGTGTACCCAAATTAAAAAACACCTGTTTCAAGAGCGCACGCCTTGAGTGATTGGGACCTTTCCAATCATGTGATTGCCAATTACCCTAAACCCCGCCTCCTGGCATCACAAACCCCTTAAAGGGCTGGGAGGTTCCAGTACCAAGGGGTTAAATAGCCCCTGGTTACAAAGGCAAAGAAAGGTGTCTGGCAATAGAGGGGTTAATTGTTAATCATCCGCAAAGCTCCCTCCCAGCAGCTATAGGGTTAAGTCTGTGCAGCCGCTCGGCTGTCACAATGCCCGAGAAATTGTGAAAGTTCATTAACGTCTGCACCCTCCTGCCAGTGTTGTTACCCAGCATTGATGGAGTTAAATGCTTTATTATATCAATTATCCCTGCTTGCCCATAAAAATAGCCAGGACCTGGAAACCGCCCATTACATTTTGTACCCCCTTCCAACATGTATGCATTTAGTAGCTTGCGGTTTAATGTCAGCCTGCTGTTCAGTTTCAGCTCTCAGAGTTCGGTTTGTTCCCCTGGTCACTTCCATAGCTTATCAGGAGCCGCGCATGCGCAAATGCAGAGCGGTGCGCGCGCAGAATTTCACGGGAGGCTGATTTTCCTGCTACATTTTCACTTACTATAGCGTACGCTATCATAAGGCAAAGGGGCGTGTGTTTTTGTTTCAACATGGAGGACGTGTCGCTGGATGAGCTGATCAAGAGGAGAAGGTTTGTGTCGAGCTCTGTAATAAAAGACAGGTAAGCCGGAGGTTGTATTTGGCGCTTTTTCCTCTGCACGGTGTTCTGTTGTGCTTTGTTTCTTACGTGAGCGGTACGCAGCATATTCACGTCTACAGAAACTCAATTTTTATGTAGATTTGGCACTTTCGTCTTTATTTTTTGTAGATGTTGAACTTTGCAGAATATTGGTATAAACTGGCTTTGCATAGCAAGCATTTTGTTAAAAGCCGTTATGTCATTTAACTACTCATTTTTATTTTAACTGGAATAGACCTCTCACCTGCCTGCGTTGCTTGTTCTCTGTAGGAGTGAACAAAAACAGGTGACTGGAGAAACTACAAAATCCAACTTTCCTACTGCATGTTGTAGGTTCTTCTGCTGGGTCTTATGTCAGTACAGGCCGCAGTAGCGATGTAGGGCTTGTGTATCAAACCACTGAGTACAGTGGGGGACCAAGATTTTAGCTGGTGTTCACCGAGAAGTATGGGTTAACAAAAATAATAAAAAATATATATATCACCTAGGTGGATGCCAAGCCAATCTGATCTGTTCCCCATCGGCTTTAAGATTGAGAACTGAGTGGTCAAAGACCACTGATTGTTCAGTTCTCAGTGTTCTGAGAGCTTTAGACTGTCAGCTGGAGTTCTGGGCTGTGGAGGGAGCTGGTCGCTGAGAGGCTGTGCCAGGTGCTGGTCCAGGCTTCTGGGTGGATCCAGACCATCTTTTCAAAACCTAGATCAGCTCTGTGATGACAGCTGGCTTTAGCCTGCTTTTTGTTGAAAACAGGTAACAGGAGTGCAGAACGAACTGCAGTTCTGTGATCCCCAGGAGAGGTATAGTCAAAAAAGCGTTGGCTATACTTCTTTACCCCTTCATGCCCAGCTTATAGTAGATTGATGGCCAGGTGTGACGCTACTCCTGAGTGGACGTCCTATGAAGTCCTGCCAGAAGGTGCGGCTCACTTGGCCAAGCGGTGGCACGATTTGTGATCGGCTGTGTTCACAGCCAATGACAGATCACTGAACCAGCCCGCCGCCAGTGTCACGTGAACGCTGTGATCAATCACAGCAGATCACGACATCCATTGTATACAAATGTGTTATCTGTGATTTGTAACAGCGGTCACATGGTACAGATGGGTCCAATCACAGGTGATTAAATGCCACCAAAATAAAGTTCTAAGCACCAAAAATGATAAATGTTAATGGGTACAGTGTTGCATGACCGCGCAATTGTCATTCAAAGTATGACAATGCTGAAAATTGGCCTGGGCAGGAAGGGGGTAAAAGTGCCCGGTATTGAAGTGGTTAATCATAATTTGCATAAAGTTGTATAGTCCTGTGGTAGAAATTGTGAGGGGTTAATGTACGTGAGCTAACCCTTCCCCCCGGTCTAAACATGCTTCTGTGATGTAACGCTACTTAACCACTTGAGCTCCAGAGGATTTACCCCCCTTAATGACCAGGCCTCTTTTTGCTACTCGGCGCTGCACTAATTCAACTGATAATTGCGCGGTCATGCAATGCTGCACCCAAACGAAATTTACGTCCTTTTTTTCACACAAATTTCTTTCGGTGTAATTTGATCACCTGTGCGCTTTTTATTTTTCACGCTATAAACAAAAAAATGACAAAAATTTTGAAGAAAAACAATAATTTTTTATTTTCAGCTATAAAAAATATATAGTAAACTCAAAGTTGGTTATAAATTTAGGCCAAAATGTATTCTGCTACATGTTTTTGGTAAAAAAAAATCCCAATAAGTGTATATTGATTGCTTTTTGTGGAAGTTATAGCGTCTACAAACTATGGTATAAATACTGCAATTTATGCCATTTTTCTGCTATATAGCGCTGCGCTAGTTTAACGGACAATTGCGCGGTCATGTAATATGGTACATAAATTAAATTTACATCCTTTTTTTTTCCCCACAAATTGAGCTTTCTTTCGGTGGTATTTGATCGCCTGTGCGGTTTTTATTTTTTGCGCTATAAAAAAAAAAGGCTGACAATTTTGAGGAAAAAAACAACAATATTTTGGACTTTTTGCCATAAAACATGTCCAGTAAAAAAAAAAAAAAATGCAAAAATCTAATTTAGTCATAAATTTCTGCCAAAATGCATTCTGTGACATGTAAATGTGTAAATTAATTGGTTTATGTGAAAGTTATAGCGTTTACAAATAGCGGGAAAGATACTGGGATTTTTAGGGTTTTTTTTATACTAATTATGGCGGCGATCAGGGACTTATGGCAGTGACCAGTGACTTATGGCGGGACTGCGGGACTTCGGTGGACATTTTGACATTGGGGGGTACTGACTTGGGGTCACTGACATCCCCAAAAACACTAATACAGTGATCAGTGCAAAAAAAAAAAAAATGACACTGTACTAATAGCAATGGGGAGGAAGGGGTTAACTTTATTTTGCAGGGAAGAGTTATAGGAGTGAGGGGAGTGTTTTACTAGGGGGCGGGGGTGTGTACTGGGTGGGACAAGGCTGATCGAGAAAGAGAAACTGTTCTTTCTCGATCAGCTCATCCTTGAGCTGACAGGGAAGTGACAGCACAGCTACTGCAGCTGTGCTCTCTGTCACTGTTTGCCGCCGATCGCCGGGACATAGCCGCTAAGGAGCGGCTGTGAACCGCGGGACAAATAGGGCGGCGGCGCCCCCTATTTGTTTACAAAACACACGTTTTAAAACGTGGTTTTGCCTGTGAGTGCCGCCCTGCCACCATACATGTACAGTGGCTGGGCGGCATGCGGTTAATATGCATGTGTGAAGCACAACTCGCAAATATAAATGGACGCTAAGTAAATTAGAACAGACCCTACCTACCACCAATGCGTTGACCACTTCACAAGTTAGAACACTTTCACCCCCTTCCAGTCCATGCCTTTTTTCCATTTTCAGCACTGTGAAATTAAAACGGCTGTGACTGTTATAAAACAAAAAAAGGTAGCGCTATCAAATTAAATGTACAAATTAACTAGTGGTAAAATTAAACAGTGAAAAAATTATTTTATGTGACCAAAAATTGTCTAAGAATTTTGCTTTCCATCAACAGTGAACAATGTCCATCACTACAAGAACAGATTTGTGCAAATCCACCACCAACAGAAATGAATAAACTCAACAGAGCAAATTGCCAGTTAAATTATAAACCAGCAATTGCACTTTTTTGCTCTGGGAGCAATACTCTGCAGGCAGACTCAGCGGTGACCAGCTTTTCAAATTATTATTGTTACTGGGTCAGGTTATTTATGCAATTAACCCTTCACACTGCCACCACCTCCTTTTTGTACAGAGGAGGAGGAAACTCTCCAATCTTAGCAGTACCACTATGATGTTTGAATAAGCGTCTGTATACACACGGTCACTGCAGGCAGATGTATAAAACACACAGCGCTCTTCAGAGACAGGGATTCTTAGTTTGCATGAAAGAGCTTTAGAGACAGTTCAACACTTTTCAGAAAATAGTATTTATTACTAAAAAGGTCAAAATGGTGCAATAAAAATATTTACAGAAAAAGATGTAATATATATATATACATACATACATACATACATACATACACAGTGGGGCAAAAAAGTATTTAGTCAGCCACCAATTGTGCAAGTTCTCCCACTTAAAAAGATGAGAGGCCTGTAATTGACGACATAGGTAGACCTCAACTATGAGAGACAAAATGAGAAACAAAATCCAGACAATCACATTGGCTGATTTGGAAAGAATTTATTTGCAAATTATGGTGGAAAATAAGTATTTGGTCACCTACAAACAAGCAAGATTTCTGGCTCTCACAGACCTGTACCTTCTTCTTTAAGAGGCTTTTCTGTCCTGCACTCATTACCTGTATCAATGGCACCTGTTTGAACTTTTTATCAGTATAAAAGACACCTGTCCACAACCTCAAACAGTCACACTCCAAACTCCACTATGGTGAAGACCAAAGAGTTGTCGAAGGACACCAGAAACAAAATTGTAGACCTGCACCAGGCTGGGAAGACTGAATCTGCAATAGGCAAGCAGCTTGGTGTGAACAAATCAACTGTGGGAGCAATAATTAGAAAATGGAAGACATACAAGACCACGGATAATCTCCCTCGATCTGGGGCTCCACGCAAGATCTCACCCCGTGGGGTCAAAATGATCACAAGAACGGTGAGCAAAAATCCCAGGACCACACGGGGGGACCTAGTGAGTGACCTGCAGAGAGCTGGGACCAATGTAACAAAGGCTACCATCAGTAACACACTACGCCGCCAGGGACTCAGATCCTGCAGTGCCAGACGTGTCCCCCTGCTTCAGCCAGTACATGTCCGGGCCTGTCTGAAGTTTGCTAGAGAGCATTTGGATGATCCAGAAGAGGATTGGGAGAATGTCATATGGTCAGATGAAACCAAAATAGAACTGTTTGATAGAAACACAACTCGTCATGTTTGGAGGAGAGAGAATGCTGAGTTCCATCCAAAGAACACCATACCTACTGTGAAGCATGGGGGTGGCAACATCATGCTTTGGGGAGGGGTATTTAGGCGGGGAACTCTGGCTATGACCAAATCCCTCAGTTTATATCATGGTCAATAACCTTCCATAGGTGCATGCAGCAGCCTAGCCACTGGCAGTATATAATGCAGAATGATATTCTGAATGTCCAGATACCAGATATCTGCTTGGGACGGTTAAGGAGATATCGCTTTCTGCTCTAAGTCTGCTTCTGCTCTGACTTAATCTAGGGGTGTAAGGTATCAGGTGACTTACAGTAAACTGACCTATCTGAATATATGTTTTGTGTTTTGTGTTATTGTATGTATTTCCTACGAGAAGTTATGAAAGTGTATGTAAAAGTGGTTTCCCAAACAAGATATGTTTTACTGCTATTTCAGAATGCTTTTCAAGTCCAGTGACTAACGGGTTTATAGCTTTATGATCAGCTCAAAGCAAAAGTCTGGCAGACTTCATGGAACCAGCTAATTGGGTTTATAACCATAACGGGAAGCACAGTGGCTAAATGGTTAGCACTTCCGCCTGGCAGTACTAGGGTTGTTGGTTCAAATCCCAGCCACGGCACCACCTGCCTGGAGTTTGCATGTTCTCCCTGTGCCTGCGTTGGTTTCCTCAAGGTACTCTGGTTTCCTTCCACACTCCAAAGACATGCTGGTAGGTGAATTGAATACTGTCTAAATTAGCCCTAGTATGTGTATGTATGGATATGTATGGATATAAGTTAGAGACCTTAGATTGTATGCCCCTTGAGGGTTAGGGACTGATGTGAATGTACAATATTCATGTAAAGCGCTGCGTAAATTGACGGCGCTATAGAAGTACCTGAAATAAATAAATAAAATGAAGCATATCCAGCTGTGCCCTGTGCACTCCTGAACTCAGCACACACAGACCACCGGCCACTCAACAGAAAGGGAGGGGGGCTGATTTTGGAGTGAGAATGACACAATATGGAGGAGCTTTAGCAAAACGGATGTTCGCGTCCATATTTGTACGTACAATTGCTACAGTCTCTTTTGTCATAATGATAAATTTTGATAAAACCAGCCTGTCAGGGGTAATGTTATCTATCATGCACAGCGCAGGCCACATTTACAATGCATTCTGTGTACTGTGGCGATGTGACTCCCGAGGGCATGTGGGAAGAAGTAAAACCGTGCAGAAAGGTACACTAAAAATCATTTATTTAGACCAGTAATACCTACATTCAAGTGAAACTGCACAGCATCTGAGCCCCACAAACCAAAAATGCCATTTAACTAATTTTTAACCACTTGCCCTCCTGAGGATTTACCCCCCTTCCTGACCAGGCCATTTTTTGCGTTACGGCGCTGCGTTACTTTAATTGGCGATTGCACGGTAATGCAATGCTGCACCCAAATTAAATTGCATCCTTTTTTTTCCCCACAAATTGAACTTTCATTTGGTGGTATTTGATCTCCTGTGATTTTTTTTTTTTTTTTTTTTGTATTTGTTGCGCCCTAGAAATAGACCAACAATTTTGAGTAAAAAAACAATATTTTTGACTTTTTGCTATTAAACATGTCCAGTAAAAAATTAAAAAAATCAAATTTAGGCCAAAATGTATTCTGCTACGTCTTTTTGTTAAAAAAAAATCCCAATCTGTAAATTAATTGGTTTACGTGAAAGTTATAGTGTTTACAAATGGCGGTATAGATATGAGATTTTTTTTTTTCTACTAGTAATGGTGGTGATCAGCGACTTATCTACTGTGTTGGGGGGGGGGGGGGGAGAAACTGACTTGGTGTCACTTACATCCCCAGTGATACCAATACAGTGATCAGTGCTAAAAAAAAAAAAAGCATTGACGCTCTACTAAAGGCAATGGGCAGGAAGGGGTTAACACGAGGGACGATCAAAGGGTTGATTATGTGCAGGGAGTGTCATGATGGCCATCCATAGTAGTGTGCCCGAGCTGACAGGGAGGAGGACTGTTGGTAAACAAAACAGTTCTCCTCCTCAGTGATCGTTGGAAATTACGACCAGGTGATTGACAACAACGAATGACTCGTGCGCGCCCCCTACCCAGGAATGCAAAATCACACATATATACATGATTTTGCGCACCCATGCTGCCCTGTAGCAGTGTTTCTGCTATATGGTGGACGGAAAGCGGTTAATATTCAAAGCAATCTTCCCATCCATATCTCCATGCTTTATTTTGCTGAGAAATCATTTTGAAAAACACCCCCTGGTAGTGGACAACTTGAGTAAGGGCAGATGATTCATGTATCATTTACGTTCTGGAGTCCATCTGCTGTTAGCTCATGCATAAGATGAGCTGAGAACCCTCCCTCCCTCCCTCTCTCCTCTCTCCTCTCCTGAAGACTGCTGGGATGCATGACATCATTTGCTTAGTCATGGAAACTGAGAAGTAACTGAAGAAATTAAAAAAGTTTAAAAGAGGTAAATATGATATAGGTTCCTATCTATGTACTAATGCTAGTAGCATAATGATTAAAAATAGTACATGTTGATTGAGATAGTGAAATTCCACTTTAACAAAGGATGTCCTTTGACAAAGTCGACAGAAGTGACGTCAGACCAAAGCTGGAAGTGCCCATTCCACCATCATGGAAATTGGAAATTTGTACCTGTTTGCTAATGTAAGCTTTACTGGTCTAAAACAATTTTTAGTGGGATTTTGTTTACACATCTAATTTCCTGACTACCTATCACATTTTTGGAGGCCTTGGAGCACCAGGACAGCGGCAACACCCACAAAAATACCACATTTTGGAGAGTAAACACCCCAAGGTATTTGAGAGGCATGGTGAGTTTTCACAGAGCGCAAGAGTATTGACAGAGTTGTCAATTTAATCTTTCTAATACTCAGCATAGGCATACTTAGAATTACACCCCAAAACATGTTATGTTACTCTTCTTGAGTATGGTGATACCACATGTTAGAGACATTTTCAGTTTCTGGACTAATCATATAACAGATATTGGGGTTGATTTACTAAAACCGTACAATGCAAAATCTGGTCCAGCTCTGCATATAAAAACCAATCACCTTCCAGTTTCTTTTGTCAAACCCTATTTGAACAAGCTGAATTTAGAAGCTGGTCGACTTTCATGCACAGGGGCATGAATAAATGCATAAATTTTGCACTCTCCAGTTTTAGTAAATTAAACCCATTGCATCTTGTGTATCACACAAATCAATTGTTTTTTTTCAATCTGTTTTACTAAATTTAAAGAGCAAAAAAACAAACAAAGCAGTAACCAAGTCACTGGTGATTCATGGTTGGAGAGCACAATAAGAATATCAGAACAGTGGAATACAGTTTACAATCAACTGTGTACAGTCAACCAAACTACCCAAATGTAAAACTCCATTTGGATCCAACAGCATTTAAAGAAATTGCATAATAAAAATAAAATATATTTCCACGAGTTGTCCAGGACATAACGTTCAGGGCATTTCCCATAGGGTAGAGACAGAGGAAAAAAGTCAGGGAAAGGAGAAAAGATGAGGGAAAAGAGCAGTAGAGGGGAACGCAGAAGATGCGAGGTAAATTGTTTTTGATCAGAGGGACCTGCACAGAAAGCTGTTGGTCACTAAAGCTCAAAATGGACATAGCTGGCCCATGGACTCCAGACCTGCTCAAACTGTTTTGTATTGTCATTAAGTATACTGGCAAACTTTTTGTTAAAGCGGAGCTCCACCCAAAAGGGGAAGTTCTGCTTTACGAACTGCTCCCCATTAAGGATTGGCACCTTTGGGGAGAGGGGGGGAGCGGGCACCCGAATTTGACAGGTACCCGCTCCCACTTCCGGTCTCATCGCCTAGATCGAAAACGGAAGGTATCCTCCCTCCCTGTAGTCTTTTGGGACACGTGAGAAGTCCCAGAAGACTACAGGACCATTCACGAAGCTCGGTGCTACTGGAATACAGGACGGCCGGTGAAACGAGCTGCGGGGGACACACCACGGAGTCGAGGGACAGGTAAGTGGCTGTTTTTTATAGGTTTTGATAGGTTGAGTGGAACTTCGCTTTAAGCATGGTCCAAGGGAGATTGATTTAAAGGGGGAGGGGGTTGATTGAAAGGTGGACTCTATTGTGCAGGGGACTGGGATGTGAAGGGGGGACTAAGGACACTGATGTAAAGGGGGAATGTTATTATAGAGGGGGGTAGGGGTTTGTGATGTCCTTTGCAAGAAGAAACTTTTGTTGATCGGATCTCTGAATTTTAATTCATTACCTCCTGTTATATACTAACCTATACCCTCAAGGACAAGCAAGGAAAGTCATAAAAATAAATGAAATAAATAAAAAAAAATCCCACAAATAAGTTATTTTGTTCACTGATGGATACAGCCTCTTCTTATTTTTGACCATACAGTGGGGATCGAAAGTTTGGGCACCCCAGCTAAAAATTTGTATTAATGTGCATAAAGAAGCCACCGAAAGATGGAAAAATCTCCAAAAGGCATCAAATTACAGATTAGACATTCTTATAATATGTCAACAAAAGTTAGATTTTATTTCCATCATTTACACTTTCAAAATAACAGAAAACAAAAAAATGGCGTCTGCAAAAGTTTGGGCACCCTGCAGAGTTAATATCTTGTACTGCCCCGTTTGGCAAGTATCATAGCTTGTAAACGCTTCTTGTAGCCAGCCAAGAGTCTTTCAATTCTTGTTTGAGGTATCTTTGCCCATTCTTCCTTACAAAAGTCTTCCAGTTCTTTGAGATTTCTGGGCTGTCTGTCTTGCACTGCTCTTTTAAGGTCTATCCATAGATTTTAAATTATGTTGAGGTCAGGAGATTGTGAAGGCCATGGCAAAACCTTCAGTTTACGCCTCTTGATGTAATCCCCTGTGGATTTCGAGGTGTGTTAAGGATCATTATCCATTTGTAGAAGCCATCCTCTCTTTAACTTCAGCTTTTTCACAGATGGCATCAAGTTACCATCCAAAATTTGCTGAAATTTTATTGAATCCATTTTTCCTTGTACTCGTGAGATGTTCCCTGTGCCACTGGCTGCAACACAACCCCAAAGCATGATTGATCCAACCCCATGCTTAACAGTTGGACAGAGGTTCTTTTCATTAAATTCTGTGCCCCTTCTTCTCCAAACGTACCTTTGCTCATTCTGGCCAAAAAGTTCAATTTTAACCTCATCGGTCCACAGAACTTGTTTCCAAAATGCAGCAGACTTGTCTATATGTTCATTCGCAAAGTTCAAACGATGATTTTTGTGGTGAGGACGTAGAAGAGGTTTTCTTCTGATGACTCTTCCATGAAGACCATATTTGTACAAGTATCTCTTTATAGTGGAATAGTGTACCACAACTCCAGTGTCTGCCAGATCTTTCTGGAGGGATCGTGCAGTCAAACGTGGGTTTTGAATTGTTTTTCTCACAATCCTGCGAGCTGTTCTGTCTGATATTTTTCTTGGTCTTCCAGATCTTGCTTTAACTTCCACTGTTCCTGATGACTGCCATTTCTTAATTACATTCCGAACAGAGGATATTGACATCTGAAACCGCTTTGCTATCTTCTTATAGCCTTCTCCAGCTTTGTGAGCGTCAACTATTTTCATTTTCAGTTTTCTAGACAACTGCTTAGAAGAACCCATGGTGCTGATTGTTGGGGCAAGGTCAGATGAGTCTGGGCATTTAAAACCTTTGAGATTGACATCACCTGGTCTGCCCAGACGATGATTGAGAACAATCCATGACACTGGCAGGTCTCAGCTTTGCAAAGGGGGCAGTGCATGCTATAAATTCTGCAGGGTGCCCAAACTTTTGCAGATGCCATTTTTTTGTTTCTGTTATTTTGAAAGTGCAAATGATGAAAATAAAATCTAACTTTTGTTTACATATTCTAGGAATGTCTAATCTGTACTTTGATGCCTTTTGGAGATTTTTCCATCTTTCCTTGGCTTCTTTATGCACATTAATACAAATTTTTAGCTAGGGTGCCCAAACGTTCGATCCCCAATATATATATATATATATATATATATATATATATATATATATATATATATATATATACACACACCTATTTATTATATTTGTATGTGTATTTTTTTTTTTTCCCTAATGCCATGCTTTTTAATATTACATCTAAGTGTCTCAGATTTTTAACAGCATTCACATGGAACAGCATTCCATGTGAATGGTCTGGCAAGGTTTGAATTTGGGTTGGCGGTGATAAATTGTTGTCCATATAAATTGCTTTGATCCACAGTCAATGCATACATATCTTCCGGGAAACACAGCTCCAAAAAATCAAGGGGAGTAGTTAAATTTGCTGTTTCCACCTGAATTCCGGGTTGGGCAGTGGATGGGGGAAGTACAGATGCTGCAGAATTTGAAGCATATCCGGAAGGATACTAGGAGCTCTACGGCCTGTGTGCAAATTCTTTGTGGTTGCGGGACAATACTTGTGCTCGCCACCGCACCAGCTTGTACTGCACTTATGGGACTCACCGCGTCACCAAGTTATTCTGTAGTTCTGGAATTATAATTATTATTATCATACAGGATTTATATAGCTCCAACAGTTTGCTCAGCCCTTTACAATATAATGGGAGACAATACAGCAACAATACAGTTCAATACAAGAGGGTTAGGAGGGCCCTGCTCCTTGGAGCTTACATTTAAGAGCTATGTGAAAGACCAGGATGTACTAGGTCGCTGGTGCTCGCCAGTTCACCAAAAGGTAGCGTGGCACTAGTACTGGCTTTCTGCTGAGTTATCAAAATTTACCAACAAGTGCTAGCAGAGATCAGGCCTGATTCTTCCAACACTGCGGTTTTGTCTGCAATGTATCAAGTGACAGTGACTTACTGACACTGCACTTGCTAGGGGAGAAGGGGAGGGGTAAGCGTAGGGGCAAAACGCAGGTGCCGGGGCTGATCCGCTAACGCTGCGTTTTTGGGGATGTTATACTAATGTGACCGCTGGTATAGTGCTGATCTGATCAGATATTGATCCATTCAGACACTATACTAGTAATGGAGGTTTATTGTGTATGAGCGTGTTCCTGGCAATCAAGGGGTTAAATGTAATTACTGGTGTACTGACGGGCAATCTGACGCTATCTGGGAGGGGCGTGAAAACCACGGGAGCTTGAAACACATATATATAGTCACATTCCACCCACACGCCCACAGCGACTAGCTAACCAAGGCCTGCAGGTGCGGCCGTGACTTGGGTTAAGAGGGAATAAGGGGGACTTAATCTGAATATATATACGTATATAAGATGTATATGATATACTTTCACAGCCCGCGCTACCTCTGGCCACCACTAGAGGGAGACTCCAATCCAGCTGGCTGACCACACACAGGCAGATTTGATCTTGCATACAATCTGGTGCATAATTAGGGTTGAGGAGCAGCCTAGCAATTGACACACCCTTCTAGGATTCCCCCAGCTGTCCTCCAAGCTAGAACCCCAGTGTTAATCACTCTTCCGCTGTCCACTTACCCCCACACCAGACACACCACAAATAGTAGCTTGCCACCACCCAACAGTTTATCCGCAGAACGGTCTGCTGGGACACGACACACACAGATCTCCGTCTGGCAGACCTGTCACCCTTACATTCTGCACGCAATCTGCCAACACGCAGTGCAATTGCATACAGATTGGCAATGAACTTGATAAAGCATATAAAGGCACTAAATACAATATAATCTAATCTCTCTGGAGATATGAGCCCGCTTAAGTACCCCAGAAGTCACTTATTCATTTTATGATTTAATATCCCAAAAGTGGGCAGTGCATAAATATGTACAAAGTATAAAAAGTTAAAGAAAATACAAGAAGCTACACAATTGACTATTCACTATAAAAAAAAAAAGGGAAATAAACCGAAATAAAACTTACCAAGATTTAGCCTGCGACTGGAGCAAGTCAGAGAAAGTCCGCGATACGTCAGTCAATAGGACGGGCTCCGTATGAATCGCAACGTCCATACCTCAAGTCCTCAATTTGTGGGAATATGGACTTGGGCTGGACATTAGTCCTTTGCCAGTCAACTCTGAGGGGTGTTCCCGTACCAGCCCACAGGACGTTCTGGGTACTGAAAAGTCGATTGGACCAGGAACGGTTTGAATCACCAAGTCAGGGATTGAATTTCCGACACCAGCGCATCAGTTCGATCGTGACAGTACCAATCACTGTTCAGCTGTCGCAATCCGGCGCCACATAACCATTTCCTGCATTTTTCTGGCATTCTACCTAGGCTATGGTTTTTACAAGCAGATGTAGCCTACAGAGTGTCCAATCAGAAGGAAGTATTTTCATATCTGTGCAACTAATATTTTAGCTTTTATGAGAGATGAAATCTATTCCTTTGATCTGCTGATATACTTTAAAGCTCCCAGACACATCGGAGCCCCCTGGTGTCATGAAGCCGAAACTTTTGCGTTCTTCTTTTAAACTTCAAGAAGGTGGCAAAGTCTAAATATAAATATATATATACATACATACATACATACACAGTCAGGTCCGTAAATATTGGGACATTGACACAATTCTAACATTTTTGGCTCTATACACCACCACAATGGATTTGAAATGAAACGCACAAAATGTGCTTTAACTGCAGACTGTCAGCTTTAATTTGAGGGTATTTACATCCAAATCAGGTGAACGGTGTAGGAATTACAACAGTTTGCATATGTGCCTCCCATTTGTTAAGGGACCAAAAGTAATGGGACAATTGGCTTCTTAGCTGTTCCATGGCCAGGTGTGTGTTATTCCCTCATTATCCCAATTACAATGAGCAGATAAAAGGTCCAGAGTTCATTTCAAGTGTGCTATTTGCATTTGGGATCTGTTGCTGTCAACTCTCAAGATGAGATCCAAAGAGCTGTTACTATCAGTGAAGCAAGCCATCATTAGGCTGAAAAAACAAAACAAACCCATCAGAGAGATAGCAAAAACATTAGGCGTGGCCAAAACAACTGTTTGGAACATTCTTAAAAAGAAGGAACGCACCGGTGAGCTCAGCAACACCAAAAGACCCGGAAGACCACGGAAAACAACTGTGGTGGATGACCGAAGAATTCTTTCCCTGGTGAAGAAAACACCCTTCACAACAGTTGGCCAGATGAAGAACACTCTCCAGGAGGTAGGTGTATGTGTGTCAAAGTCAACAATCAAGAGAAGACTTCACCAGAGTGAATACAGAGGGTTCACCACAAGATGTAAACCATTGGTGAGCCTCAAAAACAGGAAGGCCAGATTAGAGTTTGCCAAACGACATCTTAAAAAGCCTTCACAGTTCTGGAACAACATCCTATGGACAGATGAGACCAAGATCAACTTGTACTAGAGTGATGGGAAGAGAAGAGTATGGAGAAGGAAAGGAACTGCTCATGATTCTAAGCATACCACCTCATCAGTGAAACATGGTGGTGGTAGTGTCATGGCGTGGGCATGTATGGCTGCCAATGGAACTGGTTCCCTTGTATTTATTGATGTGACTGCTGACAAAAGCAGCAGGATGAATTCTGAAGTGTTCCGGGCAATATTATCTGCTCATATTCAGCCAAATGCTTCAGAACTCATTGGACGCCGCTTCACAGTGCAGATGGACAATGACCCAAAGCATACTGCAAAAGCAGCCAAAGAGTTTTTTAAGGGAAAGAAGTGGAATGTTATGCAATGGCCAAGTCAATCACCTGACCTGAATCCGATTGAGCATGCATTTCACTTGCTGAAGACAAAACTGAAGGGAAAATGCCCCAAGAACAAGCAGGAACTGAAGACAGTTGCAGTAGAGGCCTGGCAGAGCATCACCAGGGATGAAACCCAGCGTCTGGTGATGTCTATGCGCTCCAGACTTCAGGCTGTAATTGACTGCAAAGGATTTGCAACCAAGTATTAAAAAGTGAAAGTTTGATTTATGATTATTATTCTGTCCCATTACCTTTTGGTCCCTTAACAAGTGGGAGGCACATATGCAAACTGTTGTAATTCCTACACCGTTCACCTGATTTGGATGTAAATACCCTCAAAATAAAGCTGACCGTCTGCAGTTAAAGCGCATCTTGTTAGTTTCATTTCAAATCCATTGTGGTGGTGTATAGAGCCAAAGATGTTAGAATTGTGTCGATGTCCCAATATTTATGGACCTGTGTGTGTGTGTGTGTGTGTGTGTGTGTGTGTGTATTATTTTTTTTTTGCGTTCCGGCGCTTACTTTAACTGACAATTGTGTGGTCATTCACCACTGCACCCAAATTAAATTTATGTCCTTTCCCCCCCCCCCCCCCCACAAATAGAGCTTTCTTTTGCTATTTGATCGCCTGTGCGTTTAATTGTTTGTGCTATAAACAAAAAAAGACGGAACATTTTGAGAAAAAAAACAATATTTTTGATGTTTTGCTATTAAACATGCCCAATAAAAAAAAAAAAAAATACATTTTCGTCATAAGTTTAGAGCAAAATGTATTCTGCTACATGTCTTTGCTAAGAAAACAATACCAATACATGTAAATTTATTGGTTTACGTGAACGTTATAGCATTTACAAATGGCTGTATATATACTGGAATTTTTTTAATTTTTTCTTTTTTACTAGTAATGGCAGCGATCAGTGGCTTATAGTGGGACTGCGGCGGGCATCGGACACTGGGGGGAACTGACTTGGTGTCACTGACATCCTCAGAGACACCAATACAGTGATCAGTGCTAATAAAAAGCACTGACACTGTACTAATGCGCTGGGCAGGAACGGGTTAACATTAGGGGCGATCAAAGGGTTAACTGTGCTGTTTCACAGTAAGCTGTGTGTGGGCTTTCAACTGTAAGCACACTGCTTTGTAATGCTCTGCTATGCAGAGCCATACAAAGCAGTGTTTAGGAGCTGACGGGAGAGAACTGTATTGTTTACATAGTTCTTTCCCCCGTCGGTAATACTTGGCGATCACCGGATGCCGATGAGTAATCACCAGCCGGGACCCAGTGATAGACAGCTGAGGCCGCGAATGGCGGCACATGTGCACCCCCTGCCCGGAACTGAAAAATCACGTGTGTGTGTGTGTATATACATAATTTTGTGCACCCGTGCCACCCTGTAGCAGTATTTCTACTATAGGGCGGACAGGAAGCTGTTAATTGAACAAGTTAGAAGCTGACTGGCTACCCCTACACCAGATTTTACACTAGTTTTTAGTAAATCAACACCACTTAATGCTAAAAGCATTTGTCATTATTCTGTACTTTCACTTTTGGACCTTTCTGCTGCCTTTGATTTGGCTGACCACCCCCTCTTTCTCAGAAAACCTCAGCTCCCTTGTCTCTGTGAATCTGTTCTTTCATGGTACTCCTCTTACTGATCCATCCTTTTTTTTTTTTTTTTTTCTTTTTTTTTTTTAATTTTTTTTTTTAAATCGGGAATAAGTTTATTGAACAAAAAAAAGCAGTTAAACATACACGTGTAAAAGCATGTACACGTTTCCAGAGCTTAAAATCAGAAGGTAACAGCAGGTGCAAAAACAGCACACCGGACATGACTATATATACTGAAATATACAAAATGTGGCAAATGCAACACAAGCAGTATGGTTAAAGCAATCATAACTAACAACCTATATTACTACAGGTACAAGAGGGTGCAGTCAACTATGAACAGTAATACACATATAGGATCATAAAATTTTGTCCAGAACTAGATCAAGCAGTGATAGATCTGGTACAGCCAACCAACCACCCCACACCTTCAACTTCCCAGTGCACCCTGTATGTTGGCATTTTATGTGTTTCAGGTGGAGGGGAGGTTATTGCCCACATAATTGACCCACTCCTTGTGTGTCAGGGTTTGCTCACCCTTCCAGTGTTTTGTAAAATAAGTACTAGCTTGAAACGGGGCTCTACAAACCGTGGCTAAGTAAAGTCAGATAGGTCAAGATTATCTAGAACACCCAGGAGACATTTGGGGTCCATCCAAATATTAGTTTGAAAAATCATGTTAATTGTAAACATAAGCTCCATCCATAGCAGTGTAATTTAGGGCATCACCTATACCGGGTGTCGGCAACCCGCGGCTCCAGAGCTGCATGCGGCTCTTTTTCACCTTGGCTGCGGCTCCGGAGCACACTGCCCACCAGGTGACAGGCAATAGGGCAGCAATGGGCAAACTACGGCCCGGCGGACCTTTTAATCCGGCCCGCGGAGCTAGGCTCCCGCTAGGCTCCTCTCACAGTCCGCCCTGAAGACCGATGTAGCATGAAAATCTGTCTCCTATGAGGATCTGTCCCCCTCGACGTATCTGCGCATGTGCCGGAGATCGCCGATCGGCTGCTAATGCCTGAAACTGGCACATGCGCAGATACGTTGAGGGGGACAGATCCTCATAGGAGACAGATTTTCATGCTACACCGGAACGGCGCGGGAACACGGCGAGAGGAACTCACGGAGCAAAGGTAAGTGAATTGACACAGGGGGGACTTGGGGACTTATTATGGGGGATTAATTAATATGGGGGAATAATTAATATAGGGGGGATGAATTACTATATGGGGGACGAATTACTATATGGGGGACGAATTACTATATGGGGGATTAATTACTATGCTTACTATGGGGGAATATTCCTATACTTACTATGGATGACACATACACATCATTCATCTACTCTTGGTCCGGCCCTCGGGTCCAGTATATGAACCCATTGCGGCCCTCAAGTCAAAAAGTTTGTCCACCCCTGCAATAGGGTCTTCTGTGTGCCGGGCGCCCGCTCCCCTCCCTCCTCTCGGGCAGCCGCCCCAAAAGTCAGGACTCTGCAGCTAGCCCAGCAATGGGCAAACTACGGCCCGGCGGACCTTTTAATCTGGCCCGCGGAGCGTGGCAAACATTGGCTGTCAGGATGTAGGCGCGGCAGCGTGACGAACTCCTCGCCTCTCACAGTCCGCCCTGAAGACCGGAACGGCGCGGGAACACGGCGAGAGGAACGCGCGGAGCAAAGGTAAGTGAATTGACACAATATGGGGAATGAATTACTATGTGGGGGATGAATTACTATGTGGGGGATGAATTTTCAGTTTTAAAAATGTGGCTCTCAAAATAAATTTCAATCGTGGTTTTGGCGAGGTTTGGCTCAGTTAAAAAAAAAGGTTGCCCACCACTGACCTAAGGCTATGATTGTGATTATGACGATACACTGTGGCCCTGATTAACCCTTTGCTTACTGGGCCCTTAAACCCCCTTCATGACCAGAGCGCTTTTTGCAATATATGCAGTGTCGGATTAGTTTTAAATGTTGCAATGGTTTTGCGGCTCCCAGTCTTTTTTTCCCTCTCGGAAACGGGTCCAAGTGGCTCTTTATGTCTTAAAGGTTGCAGACCCCTGACCTATACACAGTAAGTGTATGAGATCCTGAGGATCTCTACAGCACTTTTCACAGATAGGGGTCTGTAACATGCCTCTCACTGCATCTTCAGTGTCATGTAAAACGCTACCTCCTCTCCTCTTTCAGTTAGTGTCCTCCCAATGTTCCGTCCTCTGACCTCTTCTATATTCCTTTTCTACATCTCCTCCCTTGGTCGGTTGCTTTCAGTATCACTTATATCGTGATGACACCCAAATCTATCATTTTACCTCTCAGCTCACCCCGTAACCTAGTCTTTTCATTGGCTTCCACTTGCCCAATAAATAAAATTTAAAACGCTAAAAAGCAACCTACAAAGCAACAACTCCCCCCGATGTCTCAAAATACCAATGAAACCATTTTCTTTGCTCCTCTCAAGTCCTCCTGCTCAATAGCTCCCTTGTTACCTACTCTCCTGCTCGCCTCCAGGTCTTATCCATAGTCTATCAAATCCTCGAACGCCTTACCCAAATATGTAAGATTATCTTCTACTCTACACACCTTTAGAGGCAGGGGTGTGGAAATTTCTGAATAAACTTCTTGTCCAGGAACTATATCGGTGCCCCAATCTACTTGTCCCTCAGTGTCTTGATGATAAAAAAAATAATTAAAACCATGTTTAAATCTGCTTTAACCACCTCCCACCTGCCATATAGTGCAATGACGGGCGCAAGACTGTTCTCTCGTTCTGGGACGTCCTCCCATTCTAACCGCGCATGCGTGGCTCTGGGAGCCTACCAGTGCACATCGATGCCACATCAGTGCTCATCTGAGCTGCCAGTCAGTGCCACCTATCAGTGCTGCCAGTCAGTGCCACCTATCAGTGCCATATGAGTGCTGCCTTTCAGTGCCCATCAGCGATGCCTGCCAATGCCCATCAGTGCCACCTACCAGTGCCCATCACTGCAGCCTAGGCGCATATCAGTGAAGGAGAAAAATCACTTATTTACAAAATTTTAAAACAAAAACCTAAGAACTTTTTTTTTTTTTTTTCAAAATTTTTTGGTTTGTTTAGCAAAAAATAAAAAACCCAGAGGTGATTAAATACCACCAAAAGAAAGCTCTAAAAAATGAGTCTAAAAAAAAAATGATAAAAATTTCATATGGGTACAGTGTTGCATGATTGCGCAATTGTCATTCAAAGTGTGACAGCACTGAAAGCTGAAAATTTGGCCTGGGCAGGAAGGGGGTATAAGTGCCCAGTAGGCTAGTGGTTAAGTAATGTCTGGGGCTTTTAAAAACAAAAGGGGCTTTATGGCAAATTAAACATTTAATATTGCACAGTTTTATCTCCTCACCTCCCTAGCAGGACTAGCAGGGAGGAGAGAGACCTCGAAGTGTAATGAGCACTGATTCGGTGCTCCTCAGGAAAGGGGAGTGTCGGTCTTATCCTTTATCCCTTTTGCTGCCAGAGCTGTTTTGCGTTTTTTGTACACGTTTAAAAAAAATCATTTAAGGCCTGAAGATTACACAAAACTCCAAAACATGATATATTTTCTGAAATCAGAGACCGTAGAGAATAAAATAGTGGTAGTTCCAATTTTTTATGTCAGCGATATTGTCAAAAAGTTCTAGGAAACACAAAATTTCAGTAAAACAATACACTCAAGTTAATTTTAGCTAGGAAAAAATGTCACCAGCACACCGAGGATCACCAATGTGGGTCCAAAGGTTTTAATAAACCATCACATAGTAATTTTAGGGCACAAAAAGCAATAAATGTATCCAATTTTTTTGTAAAATATAAAAGATGAGGTTCCATTAAGTAAATAGATATCCATCTTGTCAAACCTTCAATTTGCATGCGCTCATGAATTGGCAGCAAACTTTAGTACCTTATATTTTCTATAGGTGACACTTTTAAAGCCCCTTATGGGTCATCAGTTTAGCAGTACGGAGGAGGTATGGTGCTAGAATGATTGCTCTCATTCTGGCGTGCGCAGCGATAAGTAACCATCATCGTTATATTCATCCTATTGTACAGCGCTGAGCAAACCCTTTGGCGCTATATAAACTCGTAGTAATAATCGTTTTCATCCATTGGCACCCCAGCACGTGCTTTTATGTTTGTACGTGCGTACATATATTGGGGTGGGGGGCTTTGAAACATTTTGGGGGGGGGTTATATGTTTTGAGTGTAACTTTATTTAAATAAATTTAAAAAAAAAATTTTTTTTCATTCCATGACATTGGGGACAAAGTTCCCTATGTGATGATTTTTTTAGTGAAAGGTTCTCTTTTTTTTTTTTTTTTTTTTTCTGAGACATCCAGGGTCTAAAATTGTGTCCGCTCTCCTTCCTGCCCTGTACCCTCCCACACCCACTGCTTGGTCCAGGGCCTGCAGATGGGCAAGCGGAGCCCAGGAGACATAGCGGGCAGGGGGGGATGCTGGCAACATAGTGGGCTGTGTGGAAACAATCGGGCGGCAGCGCTGCCACCCGAATGCCTCCGCCTGATAGGTGAGCCCAGCTGTTTGCTTGCTGCAGGGCTAAAGGTGAAAAAAAACTACCCGCCCGGGACTGCATGTCTCGGGCAATTATGAATTGAACACCTTTTTAGGTGATCCTGAAAGCCCATCTCTTCAGCAGCCAAAATATTTTGGCTGAAAATACCTCTATAGGCCTTTAGTCAATATGAAAATAGGCACCGATACAGCTGCCGAAAATAGCCCCCCCGCAGCCTTCCAGTGGTTCTCAGCCTTACCTGAGAACCCATTCAACGATCCCGGCGCTGGGCATAGAGATCAGTAAAGGAAAGATGGCCTTCACTCATCTCTATTCCCTTTTGGAGGACCAGAGTGACTGTCACTTTGGGTTTCGGTACCATGTAAACAAGGCCAATATTTTATTTTTTTTAAAGCACTAGATCAACGCTTTTTTGCTTTTCTTTTTTTTAATCCAATGCTTTACATTGTAGAGGAGAGATGTGGGGTGTTATTGACCCCAGATATCTCCATAAAGAGGACATATCTTTTCTTATTTCTTTCACAAGGGATGTTTGCATTCCTTGTGATAGAAATAAAAATGATTAAAAAAAATATATATATACATTTTTAAAAACTGTCTGTTTTGGTTTTCGGCCAAGTTCATCTTAAATTTTTGGATTCGGCACCAGAATTTTCATTTTGGTGCACCACTATTAAATATATACACAGTACAGCAGGGCTTAAAATTTCAAGTCTAGACCTACTAGCCAGGCACAAACCTTACTCTCCACCAGTTGCCCCACCCAACCTTGTCCAGGTCCGCCCCCCCAACCAGGCCCCTTTAAAGCTTATGAAATTACATTTTTCTTTAGAATAGAATCCAAAATATAAAAAACTGCAATTATAACATAGCTTTATTATGTCAATTTAAACATAACCGCAATAGCTTAACTGGTTGCCGTCCAGCCACAGTGTTTATACTGCGGCAGGGCGACACCGCTGCGCAGAATCACGTTTTTTAAACGTCATTCTGCAAAACAGGTAGGGGGCGTGCGCCCGCCCTACCTGTGCGGCTGATCGCGTCTGTGGGTGTCAATGACCGGGTCCTGGCCGGTCATTACCCGCTGGGTCCCGGCGATTACCTGCAATCACTGATAGGGAGCATGGCTGCAGTGTTTACACTGGAACTCTGCTCCCTGTCAGTTCCGAGCACGCTGATACTGAGAGAAGAGTTTCTCTCAGAATCAGCATGTTCCTGTGAAGCACACACCCCCGCCCCCTAGCAAAACACTCCCTTCACACAGTTAACCCTTTCATTACCTATAAAAAAGTTAACCCCTTCCTCCTCAGTACCATTAGTACAGTGTCAGTGTAAAGTTTTTTTTTTTTTGCACTGATATCTGTATTGGTGTCACTGGGGATGTCAGTTTCCCCCCAGTGTCAGAATGTCCGTCGCAGTCCCGCCATAAGTCGCTGATCGCTGCCATTATTAGTATAAAAATAAATTAGAAATCCAGTATCTATACCGCCATTTGTAAATGCTATAACTTTCACGTAAACCAATTAATTTACACGTATTGGGATTTTGTTAAGCAAAGACATGTCACAGAATACATTTTGGCCGAAATTTATGACGAAATTTGATTTAATTTTTTTTACTGGACATGTTTTATAGCAAAAAGTCCAAAATATTTTTTTCTCAAAATTGTTACTTTTTTTTTTTTTATAGCGCAAAAAATAAACGCACAGGCGATCAAATACCACTGAAAGAAAGCTCAATTTGTGAGAAAAAAAAGGACGTACATTTAATTTAAGTGCAGTGTTGCATGACCGCACAATTGTCAGTTAAAGTAACGCAGCGATGTAACACAAACTGCTTCTGTAACTGCTTCCTGACCGCCCTATAGCAGATGTGGTAAGTCCCATAAGTGCAGTACAAGCTGGTGTGGTGGTGAGCACAAGTATTGTCCCGCAACCACAAAGAATTCACACACAGGCCCGTAGAGCTCCTAGTATCCTTCCGGATGTGCTTGCAAATCCTGATTGACAGCCCACAAATTCTGCAGCACCCGTACTTTCCCCATTCACTGCCCAACCCGGAATTCAGGTGGAAATAGCAAATTGAACTACTCCCCTTGATTTTTGGAGTTGTTTTTCACGGAATATCTGTATGCGTTTTATTGTGGATCAAAGCCGCCAACCCAAATTCAAACCTTTCCAGACCAGTCATATGGAAATTCAATACGGTTTTCGAATTTACATTTTTTTTTTTTTTTGGGCCTAACCCTCAACATGGGCATTACTGAAAAAAATGAATTGCGGTTGTATTGGTCCGCAGACCCGATTCATCATATGTCGTGTTCTCTGCTGCCATGGCCAGGCATAGATATGACCGTATAATGTGTTTTATGCATTTCAATGACAATACACTCGGTCGTCCTCGGGGTAACCCTGAATTTGACCAGCTCCACAAAATTAAGCTCCTCGCAAATCACCTTAACCAAAAATTTGCAGATGTGTATGCTCCCCAGCAAAAACATCTGCGTTGAGTCCCTCTTTTAATTTTTCTGGCCACCTTGCATTCAAACAATTTCTCCCCTGCAAGCGTGCCAGATATGGGGTCAAGATGTAGAAGACCTGTGAGAGGACAACAGGCTATACTTACAAGTTTTGGATTTACGAGGGAAAATAGTCACGAGGAGCCCCCTGGATGCCCAGACTACATGGGGAGCAGTGGCAAGATAGTTTGGGACTTGGTGTCATCCTTTTTCCATATGGGGTACCACTTATACGTGGACAATTTTTATTCAAGCGTGCCACTATTTAGACATTTGTATAATCTTGGAACTGGCACTTGTGGCAAAGTGTGACCTAATGTGTGCCCACCATTAGAAGTGGGTGGATGCAGGGTGGTATATTCTAATGGTGGGCATACCACACACTTTTTTTGGCAAAGATTTTCTCTTTTTTCATTCAGTCCACAGGCTGCATACAAAAAAAGAACATAGCATATGTACCCAACAAGGATCAGCGATGTACTGGTACATCACTGGACTTTGAATGCTTATACCAGGATGATGCCTACAGCTGCAGGAATCATCCTGGTATCATTTTTTTTTCAGCCAGCGATCGGCTTTTATGTAAAAGCAATCCTAGTGGCTAATTAGCTGCAGGATTGCTTTTACAAGCAGTGGGAGATGATGACCCCCCCCCCCCTCCCCCGCTGCCTTCCATGGCCTTCTCGGGCAGTCCTGTGCCATTGGGGGAACCTGAGAATGCAGCCGGTGTTTCTGCCAGCTGACCATAGAGCTGATTGGAGACCAGAGTGGTGCCAAATATCTCTATAGTCTAAGAATTCGGAAGCCAAGAGCATTTTATCACTTCAGTTTCGCAGGATATAAACGGCGCCATTTGTAAATTGGGAAAGCATATGATCACACCGATTTTGGTTTGATTAGATAATGTAAGGGCAGAGGAGATATCCAGAGTCTGATAGACCCCAGATTTCTCAGAAAAGAATATTACAATGCCCATTAAAGTTACAGGGGATATTTGTATTCCCTGTGATAGCATTAAAAGTGATAAAAAATAAAATAAAAGGTACAGCGTAAAAATAATAAAAAAAAATCAAAATAACTAAAAAAAAACCAAAATCGCCCCTCTCTTGCGCGCACCCCTGTGTGCACAAGCCTTGACCCTGTGCCGGTATGTAAACAGCGGTTGCACCATGCATGTGAGATATTGCCGTGAACGTCAGATCAAGGGCAGAAATTCTAACACTAGACCTCCTCTGTAACTCTAAAATGGTAGCTTTTAAAAGCTTTTAAAGTGTTGCCTATGGATATTAAAAATGTATGCAGTTTGTCGCCATTGCACGGGGCATGCGCAGTTTTGAAGCATGTCATGTTTGGTATCTATTTACTCGACATACCATTATCTTTTATATTTTACCAAATAAATTTTTTTTAAATTTGCTTTTGAAAAATCACTGTTCGAGTACTATGTGCCATAAAAAATTGTAGTACCCACCATTTTATTCACTAGGGTGTCTGCTTTAAAAAATATGATTTAGGGTTTAAATTTCCTAGCAAAAAATGCTGATTTTTTTTTTTTTCTTGTGAACAAAGTGTCAGAAAAGGTTTGATCTTCAGGTGGTTAGAGTGAATGATGTGTGGCATAAACTTCTAATGCTGGGCATAGAATGCCCCCATCCCCCAAAACGACCCCTTTTTGGAAAGTAGACACCCCAAATTATTTAAAAAAAAAAAATAGGTTGCGCTTAAATACATACAAAAGTGTAACAAAAAATGTGACAAAACAAGAAACAGTATTTTAAATCAAAGTGAAATCCAGCAAAAAAGAAATAAGTCCAAAAGTTCAGATAATCAATAATGTTCAAAATAATTAATCACCAAGTGAATCCACCACCAAAAATGGTTAAATAAAACTCACCAGAGTAATATGCTGATTGTTGAAAAAAGGCGGTGCCTTTGGATGTGACGTTCAGCACGCTCCTGGTCTGCTTGCACGTTGCTTGTGCATGTTTAGCTGGATCTGAGTCGCTTTTATTCATTACACAGGCTGTCTATACTGGTGTCAGTCTGGACACCTTGCTTGTAAGTGCATTTCTTCATTAAAGTTTGATGTTATTTAAAACATACTGCATCATGATTGTTCACTTTTTTCTTTGGAGTGACGGTCTGATCATCTATCAGTTTGGATACTAAATCACCTTTGGAGTAGATTTTCAGCTTTGCAGAACATTATCTGTTGGAGTTCATCCCTCATTTCTTCAGTGTTGCTGTCACCATATTATTGCTCCCAGAGTAACAAGTGCTATATGCTGTTTTTTTTCAACAATCAGCATATTACTCTGAGTTTTATTTAACCATTTTTGGTGGTGGATTCACTTGGTGATTAATTATTTTGGACATTATTGATTATCTGAACTTTTGGACTTATTTCTTTTTTGCTGGATTTCACTTTGATTTAAAATATTGTTTTTTATTGTTTTGTCACATTTTTTGTTACACTTTTGTATGTATTTAAGCACAACCTATTTTTTTGAAGTTTTGTATATCCTATAGGTTTATAGGCTAGGTTCTGCAGCTTACTTTTGTCTTATAAAATTTCCGTGGCGCTGGTTCTATACATATATATATATATATATATATATATATATATATATATATATATATATATATATATATATATATATATATATATATATACCCCAAATTATTTGCTCAGAGGCATGTTGAATCAATAGAAGAATTTATTTTTTTACCACAGGTTTTTGGAAAATGACAAAAAAAATTTTTTTTTTACACAATATTGTCACTTAAATGATTTTCTGCTCACACATGCCATGGGTATATGTGGAATTAAATAAATTTTGCTACTTCTTCTGAGTATGGGGTACCACATGTGAGAGACGTTTTGGCAGTCTATCCAAGTACAGGACCCCAAAATCCAATAAGCACTTTCAGGCTTTTAAAGGGCTTTATTGCCTCATTACACTTCCAGACTACCTATCACAGTTTCAGAGACCCTGAAATGCCAGGATAGCACCTAACCCCCCCAAATGACCGCTTTTTACAAAGTAGACACTCCAAGGAATTTGATAAGAAGCATGGTAAATATTTTGCAGATCTCATTTGTTGCCACAAGTTTTTGGAAAATGAAGAAAAAAAACAAAAACATATTTTTTTCTATATCAAAACCTTGTGAGAAAAAATTAGATCTGCAAAATACTCACCATGCCTCTTTTTTTAAATTCCTTGGGGTGTCTACTTTCCAGAAAGGGGTAATTTGTGGGGTTTGGTGCTATGCTGGCATGTCAGGGCCTTCAAAACTTATAGGTAGTGAGGAAGTGTAATGTGGAAGTTGCGCACTTTCAGGCTTTCAAAGTGGTCATTTGATTTCAGGCTCCTGTATGTGGCTAGACTTCCAAAGTGTCTCACACGTGGTATCCCCATACTCGGTAGAAGTAGCAGAATGTATTTTGGGGTGTAATTCCACATATACCCATGGATTGTGTGAGAAATAAATCCTTTAAATGACAACTTTGTGTAAAAAAAAAAAAAAAAAAAAAAAAATTTTCCAGAAATTTGTGGAAAAAAATAAATCTTACATGGACTCAATATGCCTCTCAGCAGATGGCTTCGGTGTCTACTTTGCGAAAAGGGGTCATTTGAGGGTGTTTGTACTATCCTGGTATTTTAGCACCTCAAGGAATGTGATGGGCAGTCTGAAAGTAAAAGCTGTGTAAATGCCATTATCTATACCATAGTTTGTAGATGCTATAACTTTCACACAAAGCAATAAATATACACTTACTGGGATTTTATTAACCAAAAACATGTAGCAGAATACATTTTGGCCTAAATTTATGATGAAACTTTATTTTTTGGGGATTTTTTTTATGACCGAAATGAGAAAATATTGTTTTCAAATTTTTTTTTTTTCTAAACATTTTTCTGTTTATAGCGTCAAAAATAAAAAGCGCACAGGTGATCAAATACCGCCAAAAGAAAGCTCTATCTGTGTGAAAAAAGGACATAAATTTAATTTATGTACCATATTGAATGACCGTGCAATTGTCCGTTAAACTAGTGCAGCGCAGTATAGCAAAAAATGGTGTAAATTGCAGCATCTATACCATAGTTTGTAGACCAGGGGTGGGCAAACTTTTTGACTTGAGGGCCACAATGGGTTCATATATTGGACCCGGGGGCCGGACCGAGAGTAGATGAATGATGTGTATGTGTCATCCATAGTAAATATAGTAATATTCCCCCATAGTAAGCATAGTAATTCATCCCCCATATTAGGTCCCCAAGTCCCCCCGTGTCAATTTACTTACCTTTGCTCCGCGCGTTCCTCTCGCCGTGTTCCCGCGCCGTTCCGGTCTTCAGGGCGGACTGTGAAAGGAGCCTAGCTCCCCTCACGTTCGTCACGCTGCCCCGCCTACACACATCCTGACAGCCATCCTGACAGTATCACGCTCCGCGGGCCGGATTAAAAGGTCCGCCGGGCCGTATGCGGCCCGCGGGCCGTAGTTTGCCCATTGCTGTTGTAGACGCTATAACTTTCACACAAAGCAATCATTATACACTTATTGGGATTTTTTTTACCAAAAGCATGTAGCAGTATACATTTTGGCCTAAATTTATAACTTATTTTAAGTTTACTATATATTTTTTATTGCTGAAAGTAAAAAATATCGTTTTTCTTCAAAATTTTTGGTCTTTTTTTGTTTATAGCATGACAAATAAAAAGCGCACAGGTGATCAAATACCACCGAAAGAAAGCTCTATTTGTGTGAAAAAAGGACGTAAATTTCGTTTGGGTGCAGCATTGCATGACCGCGCAATTATCAGTTGAATTCGTGCAGCTCCGAGTAGCAAAAGAGGCCTGGTCAGGAAGGGGGGTAAATCCTCAGGAGGGCAAGTGGTTAATAGCAGTAGGGTGCAATCAAAATATCAAGTTTTACAGCTTTAAATCTGTAGTGAACGAGGGGGCGGGCCTGAACATGGCGGCATCGGAGAGCACGATGTAGGTGCTCTCCGAAAAAAACTTCTGATCCTAAAACCCGCCCTATGGCTTAGCGTTGTCTGCCACTTACCCCTAGACTTACCGGTGAGGGATGGGGTCTCGGCCTTGAAGGTGTGGTGGTACCCGGGAGGTGAGAGTGGATCCGGCTGTCGCTCCCTCTGGGTCGCTGAGAGAGGTTTGCTGTGAAGAACCTGGAGAGAGCAGCGGGTTGCCGGGGAAACTAGGTGAACCACGTGGGCGCCGCAAGGGAGCACTGGGAGGAAGAGAAGCCGGCCGGCGTCTGGAGGAGAGAGAGACATGGAAGGTTTCCCAATTTGCTCCCTGGTCAGTTTCTCGGATCCCAACTCGGTGGGTGAATGGGTGCCCTGCCAGACCCCTAAGGATTCAAGTACCTGAGACTCCCTGAGGAATCCCCCCTAAGGAAAGGAGACGTGCCTGGAGAGCCTAACAAAAGCAGCCTGAGCCGTCTCTCAGAGGAAGCAAGGAAGAGGGTGAGTGAGAGCAGCTTTTGATTACTGTATATTGCTTGGCTTGGCATGGCACGAAGGAACAGTGTGTGAAGTGGAGAAGGGGGATTCTTAGGGAGATTGGAGACGTGGAAGAGAAAGTGGAATAAGATAAATGACCATAGAAATGAAGGTAAAAGTTAAAGTGGACACTAAAATAGTAGGTTAAATCTGTGCTCCCTGTGTCTATTTGAGTTTTCCCTGGCGATTTATAAGAGGTCAGTCTTTCAGAAGATATGAAAAAATGTTAAAGGAAGTGGGGCCAAGGGAGCTCAGGCCGGCTCGATTAAAAAGTATACGTCTCAGTGGAATGTGACCCCAGAAAGACCCCTGGGGATAAATGAAAAGAGCGAATTGGAAATCAGTTTGGAAAAAAGCCCTAGACTATCCCTAGGAATGGACAATGGCAGGCAACATATGTTAGAAAATGGGGAGGGGAGAGAGCTTGAAAGGGAATCGCAAGTGCCGAATAAGAAAGATGGCAGAAATGTTTAAAAATCTGGAGAAGTCAATAAAGCAAGAAATAGCAACGATACGGAATGATTTTGGGCAATTGTTATGCAGAGTGGAAGAAACGGAGGAAAAACTTAAAAATCATGCCAAAGATATCTTCGAGCTTAAGAAACGGACACTGGAAATCAGGAAAGATCAAAAGAAATGGCTTTATAAAATAGAGGTCCAAGAAAATAGGGATAGGAGTAATCTCAGGATATGAGGAGTCCCAGAGAGTCCACAGGGAGAGGATTTGAAAGGGATAATGAGCAAAATCTTAAACTCCATAATTGACAGACCTACTTCAGAAATGTTAAAATTGGATGGTGCATTTAGAATAGGAAAAGCCCAACAAGGAAAAGATCGAGAAAGATCGAGAGATATAATTATTCAATTTCATAGGCTGAGTGATAAAGAAGAGATTTGGAAGAAATTTAAGGGAATAACAAATATCAAGTATGAAGAAATAAATATTCAAATTTTTGCGGACTTGGCACCAGAGACATTATGGATAAAGATCTTTAAAACCCCTGGTGGATTTGATGAGAAAACAGAATGTGCAGTATAGATGGGGAGCCCAGGCGAACTTAATTGGATGGAAAAACGGACTCAGGGCTATTCTGAGATTTCCTGAGGACTTGAAAGACTTTTGTGATAGACTTGACTTACAGACAATAAGGTTACCAGGGTGGGAAGAAGAAGAAAGAGATATAGGGGCTACGGGGAAAGAGGACTGGCATTTAGTAGGAGGGGGAAGGTAGGGAGGGGAATGGTTGAGAAAAGAGAGGGTTTTTTTTTTCTCTTTCTTTCCTCTCTCCTTTCTCTCCATGATTTCTCGGTTCAAATGCGGTTTTCACTCTCAAGTGTTGGTGAGAAGTTCTAGAACTAGATAAAGGGATGGGGGGGTTGGGAAAAGAAGAGCCGTTTATGGACGGAGTAAAACCCCAAGGTTTTAAATCAAAGGTGGGTTTCGGCCCACAAATGATTAGTAGGCAAACTTCAAGCCTAAAAAGAGGGAGGATGAAGGGGTGTGGGGTGGGAGGGTTGGGGAGAGAGAGGGAGGGTGGTATTAGGGGTAACACTCTGCGAGCTGAGAGGAGTTATGAGAGTAGCGGAAGAAGAGGGAAGGAGTTGGAGGAGAAGGGAAATATGGAAGAAGTACAGTTTGTAACATATAATGTAAACAGGTTGTATTGTCCTGGGAAGAGATTTAGATTGTTTAGAGTTGCAACACAGAACATCTTCAGTGGTTTTTTTACAGGAGACACATCTAGAGATTGAGTCAAATGTTAGGCTGAATACTAGACATTACCCGGTATGGTACTATGCAGATTCACCGATTAAAAGAGCAAAGGGGGTAGCTATAGGGTTCGCAAAGAATATAAGGTTTGAGTTGGAGAATAGAATGACGGATCCTGAGGGAAGATTTCTGTTTTTGAGGGGTAAATTGCAAGAAATTGAGTGCACAATAGTTAACATATACTGCCCAAATAAGAAGCCAGAGATATATTTCAAGGGAGTATTGAAAAAACTGATGGGTTTTAAAAAAGGCCGTCTGATAGTGGCTGGATTCGATTTATAGAGTCTGTAGCAGAAGCAAAAATTTAAGTAAGGTCTTTATCAGATCATGCCCCTGTTGCAATGAAATCAAGATGGGGAAGAGAGGTGAAGGGAAGCTTAGTTTGAAAGATGAATGAGGCACTTCTTTTGGATCATGAGATTGATCAGAGGATCAAGATGGAAATCAAATGATTTTTTGAGGCGAATGATACGGGAGAAGTGTCGGTGGCTACAGTGTGAGAGGCTCATAAGGCTTACGTTAGAGGATTACTTATTGCAATGGGGCAAAAAAGAAAGGGGGGAAAAAATTAGCGGACTCCTAAAGGAAATATTCGACCTTGAACAGGTGCATAAAAGTAAAATATCTAAGGAGATAATGAAGAAGGTAATAAAAAAGAAAGAAGAGCTAGAGACCTTGATGGAAGAGGAAAAAAGAAGAGTTTTTATTAAGTAAGTGAAAGGTATAGGTGGGGAGATAGGCCGGGAAAGTACTTAATGAGAGCCGTAAGGAAAAAGAAAAATAGGAATTACATAGAAGAAATAAGAAACCCCAAGGGTGAAGTGGTTCACTCAACTAAAGACATTGCTAAAGTATTTGAGGAATATTATAGTAAGTTGTATAATATCATCCCCCAAGATACTATAAATAAAGTTGTAATAGCAAACGGTGAAAAAAGAACATACCTAAAAAATGCAGGCCTACCAAAACTGAGTGAAGAACAATCGAACTCCCTAGAATCAGAAATTACACTAGAAGAAATAAAAACAGCATTAAAAAGTACTATGACGGGGAAAGCCCGGGGCCAGATGGGTATACTGTGAGATATTATAAAAAATATAAAGAACTGTTAATACCCAAATTGAAGATATACATGAACACCCTGGGGGGGGGGAAGATGGAAATGAGGTGAGAATCTCTACAGGCTAATGTAGTTTTAATTCATAAAGAAGATAAGGATCCCTCCCAGTGCTCAAGCTATAGACCAATCTCATTGTTGAATGTAGATACTAAATTGTATGCAAAGGTATTGGCAAATAGGTTGAAGGATTTAATGCCTGATTGGATACACTGGGATCAGGCGGGGTTCGTCCCAGGAAGAGAGGGCTGAGACAACGGGTTGAGATCATTGTTGCTCATTCAGGAAAGTAGAAAAGGGAAAACCCCGGTGGTGTTGTTGTCAATTGACGCCGAAAAGGCATTCGATAGAGTGAATTGGAGATTTATGATGGATACCTTGGAAGCGCTAGGGCTGGGAGTTAGAATGAGAGAGTGGATTGGAAAGTTATATAGATGGCCCTCAGCAGCTATTATGGTTAATGGAGAAAGGTTGGAGTTTTTCAAGATGTCAAATGGAACAAGACAGGGATGTCCATTGTCCCCATTGTTGTATGTTTTATCATTGGAGCCGTTGCTATCTACAATAAGGAAGAATATAGATATAAAGGGAATATGGATAGGAGATAGAGAACATAAGGTGGCGGCCTACGCGGATGACCTGATGTTCTATGTGGGAAATCCTAGGATAACTCTTCCAAATTTAATGAGGTTAATGAAGGAATATGGGGAGTTACCAAATTTAAAAATTAACCCGACAAAAACTGAAATCTTAAATCTAAATGTTACAGACAGTGAAAAAAGAAAAAATACAAGAAGAATTTCCCTTCGTATGGAGAGAAAAAGAATTAAAGTATCTAGGGTTAAAACTTTCTGCTTCATATAAGAATTTGTACAAACTAAATTATATTTCACTATTAAATGAGATTAAAGAGATTAGGGGGAGGAAACCAGTCTTGGATAGGATGCATAAATCTGATAAAAATGGTAATTTTGCCCAGAGTCTTATATAAATTCCAAATGGTTCCAATCAAACTTCCAGAGGGTATTTTAAAGAACTTAAAAAAATAAGATATATGGAGGAACAAAAAACCTAGAATATGTTATGAAACGTTGAGTAGAAATAAAGAGAGGGGTGGTTTGGGAGTACCAGACTTTAAGAGATTATAAATCTGTAATATTGGCAAGAATTTTTGATTGGATGCACAATCCATGGAAAAGCTGGGCCAAAATTGAAAATACACTGAGTGGAACGAATCTAAGTAGGATCATATGGGTGCCTGCACAATATAGGGGATTAGATGTTAACACAAGCTTGTACACGTTAAATGTTTTAAGAGTTTTGGAAATATTGCACAGACAGAAGGGGTGGGTTTTTAATTCACTGTTGATGCCACTGAGGAATACAGGGTTTTTCGCCCCAGGTAGGGAGGGTATCACAGGAAAATGGATTATAAAAGAGGATGCGCAATTGAGAAATAAAATGGTGGGGAAGGAATTGGGATCATATAAAGAGTTGGAAAAGAAGAGAGGAGATGTTTGCAATAGGATGGATGAGTGGCGATATCACCAATTGAAGCACTTTGAGGACTAGAAAGGACTGGAATCCATTTGAAAAATTGTTGGAATCACGGTGAGATGGGAAACATGGAATTACTAAAATATATAAGTTTTTCACAGAGTTACACCAGCACAAAATCAATGTATATAAGGAAATGGGAAAGAGATTTGGGGATGGAAATAGATGAGGGGAAGCAGAAGAAAATATATAAATTCACGAAAATATTAGCATGCGAGAGGTGGAAATAAATTATAAGTGTTTGATAGTATGGCACATTATACTACAAATTGAACATAAAATGAATGGGGAGATCTCACCATTGTGTTGGAGAGGTTGTGGAAAGATAGGCACGTTGTATCATATATGGTGGGAGTGCTCAAAAATACAAACTTTTTGGAAGAAAATAGTTCACTTAGTAGGGAGGATTACTGAAATCAATATTAGATTAGATCCAGAGGTTTGTCTTTTCCACGATACAGAGTTGTCAGTGAAATTATATAAGGATTTGGGGGTATGGTATTTTTTGAGTGCAGCGAAGAGTCTGATACCCAGGTTCTGGCAAAAAAAGGAAGTGCTGACGGAAGAGGATTGGGTAGTTAGAGTAAATCAGATTTGTGAGATGGAGAAACTTTATTATATGCACGTAGACAAGATGGGGTCATTTTTATGCAAAATGGAAAAAATGGGAAGATCATAAAGGGAAGGTGAAATATATGAAGATGTAATATGTGATTAGGTATACTTTGATAGCTTTCCATAGTGAGGAGGTAGGAAAATGCAGAGTGGTTTGGATGGGGGGGGGGGGGGGGCAGGAGGGTGGGAGATGAATGTTGTTGGGAAGTGGGGGGTAATAAAGATATATTTTAGGGAGGTAATCATGGTAGTAGAATGATATTGTTTCGTTTTCTTTTTTTTTTTAATTGGAGAAAAGGATTGTAAAATGTATTTTGTTGAAAATCAATAAATATTAATAAAAAGAAAAAAAAAATCTGTAGTGAACATTTTGCATTTTTTTTGTTTATCTCCTGCATCTTTAAAAAGAGACTGGTAACTAAAGTCTCTTTTAAAAGATGTAAGTTTACTTTACAGAAGAAGAGCATAAGAAAGTGCTTATTTTGATGCCAAAAAACATGGAATAATAGTTACTATAAACATGTATTTTTTTTATCTCCAGCAGAGACCTTAGAAAAGTGTGGCATAAAGAAAAAAGTGCCTCTTTTGATGGCCAAAAAACATTGCATAAAATAAATAATAGTAAACATTTTGTATTTTTTATCTCCAGCATCTTATTAAAAGACAGCTTAGAGAAGTAGTGCATTAAGAAAAAACAAAAAAGTGCTTATTTAGATGCCAAAAAACATGGCATAACAATAGTAAACATTTTAACAAAGATGTGCTAATAGAGCAGCCATGGTTTGTGTTGTACAGCAGGACCAAGACTTGTGTAATACCCATTTTCTGATGCAAAATACTACTTCAATGGCTGTGTGGATTGCATTCTATTCAATTAAGAAATAAAACACCAAAAAAATCATTTTTTGGATGACAAAAAGCAGTAGGAAGCCAGTTTCACATCAAGATTTGCTATGGTTTTCGTTGTACAGCAGGATCAAGCCTTGTGTAATGTCCCCTTTCTGATGAAAAATACCACTTATCAATGACTGTGCTTGGATTGTAATCTTTTAGTGATGCTCCATTAACGGCAATCATCAAAAGATCATCCAAAGTCTCCAGTGTCAGATGAACGATAGACTGTCTTTTATTCTGTTTTGGTAGCTAAAGCCACATTCACATGAGGCGGTTGGGAGAAGTACGGCACAAAAAGTGACCAGAGGGAGTATGTTGCTGAATCTTTCTTTCTGTTGATTCAATCTTTTCAGTCTTATTAAAAGAGTCTATTTTGAATGGAGAGTTTTAGGTCAGCCCACTCAGTTTCTAGCAGGTCAATTTTGTCTTCAAACTGATTATCAAAAACATGTTTTGCAATTCTGTGCAACTCAGTCAATCCAAAGTTGAGGATGTGTGCTTTGTCTGGCCAAGACACCCTGTTAAATATATTGAAAGATTGTACAATATCTGAGGAGAATGAGGAAAGCCTCAAAATTAAATATCTTTCTGCTTTGGCCAATACAGATTGGCGTATAGACTGAAATTCTGTCACCAGCTTGAAGGTTGGTCAGCTGCAGCCGATGTAGTTTTCCATCTTCTGTAAACTTACTAAGAAATTCAAGTCAATTTTTTTCCTTTTCCATCAGAAAAATCCTGAAGAGTTTTAACTGCATGTTCTAGTTTGTTTTTTACCTGACAGATCCTTGTTCTGAAGATAGTCTGACAAAGGTTTCAGCTTGCTATAAAAATCGAATATTAAATGCAAAGTTTCACAAACTTCAGCTGTTTCAGGTCTTTCAGGATGCCTTTAACTTTAGCAGATTCAGATGATCCCTCAGTTGATATCTGTTCAAAATGGCTCACTACTGTCTTCCAGTTTTGCAGAAAAGCACGCAAGGCCTCAACGTTACTGCATAACCAGCGCACTGTGTACATCTTTAATTTTCAAGATTTCCTCACTTAAAGTGTTTGCAAGATCTTTAAATTGCATAAGGCTTTTTGCTGAGCAATGATAATATTTGAAAACATGCCACACCACCTCATCGAATGTTTGTAGGTATGGCATTTCCTTGCAAGCGATGAGCCACACAATGTATGCTGATCATCTGTGGGCAGACTTCTTTCATCTGGACTGCTAAACCTGACTTGTGGCCAAGCATGCTTGCAGCTCCATCCATTCCCAAGCCTGCAACCCATGAAGAGCCTCTGTAATTAAGATGCAAATTATCCATAAAGGCAGTCAATGCTTTGAAATAACCTTTGGCAATAGCATTTTCTAGTGCAAATTTACCCAAGAAATCTTCTGTGACGTCTCCTTCTAAAACATAACGGACATAAATGTTTGCATGTTCAGTGTAGGTTCGATCTGTAGATCCGTCAATCATGATGCCAACAAACGGTGACTTTTTAATGTTTGCCACAAGACTTTCTCCGATTTATTTTTGCAATGAAACGAATGAATTGTTTGCGTTGAATATTATTTCCATATTTTTGCAGAACTGGCACATCTATTTTGGCACTCAATGTTACAAACTCAGGAAAATCCAGAAATGGCTTTTCACATTTAGCTACGTAATAAACAATATTAAACGTGTGTGCCATGTGCTGAAACATTGCTGCGTCCATTTTTCTGATACACATGGCTAAAGGTCTTTCTTCAGGGTTGTCTCTAGCCTTTGCCTTATCAATATTTTCTTTGTGTTTATTAAGTGTTCTTGCATGGCAAGACCACTTACTGTTATCTCACATATATATTCTTATTATTATAGCCAAATTTACCACCCTAACTCCTCCCACAGTTTTTACACTACATAGACAGTAATATACTGAACCGTGCGGATTGTTCCCGATTTGGTGTGCTATTACTTTGTGGAACGTTTTGCCAAATGGTTCACAAAATATCGGCGTTTTTGTGGTGAAATTGGTCCCATATTAATGAATGGCAGAATGTTGAAAACTAGAGTGGGAGCTGACAATAGCTAGAGTGTGAGCGGAAAAATCAGGACATGATTTCTAAACTGCCATCACTCTCATTTTCAAGCCCACCTACACAAATCTTATATCAAAATGTTCAGCTATCCCTGCTGCCACTAAAAATGTTCACGGCTAAGCCATAGTCCTGATGGTCATATTGTGAAAACTATTTGTTTGAAACTCACGTCGCCCATTGACATTCATTGAAACTCCACTCTAGCCACCTCAAATTTGAAAGGCAATTTCTAAACTGTGACTGTGCCTTCATTTTTAATATTTCAGAGACATACTATGCATCCAAATGTAGGTCTGGGTCTTGTGATTCTCACAATATAAAGCTCTTTGGTGTAGGATTTATAATTTTTAAACTACTACCGTTTGAAGATGGCAACTGCCAGTGAAGTGAGCAAGTTGGGGCAGTTTGTTTTTAACCACTCTTTTCTGCCCTTGCTGTAGAGTGAGTTGCCTTAGGAACCAAGGTGTGTGAGCAGGCAGCAGAGTGACAAAAGCTAGAGTGAGCTGAAAAATCAGGACATGATTTCTAAACTGCCATCACTCTCATTTTTAAGCCCACCTACACAAATCTTCTATCAAAACGTTCAGCTATCCCTGCTGCCACTAAAAATGTCCACGGCTAAGCCAGTTTCCTGATAGTTTTCACAATATGACCATTTGTTTGCAGCTTACGCCGCCCATTGACATTCATTGAAACTGCACTCTAGCCACCTCAAATTTGGAGGGCAATTTCTAAACTGTGACTGTGCCTTCATTTTTAATATTTCAGAGACATACTATGCATCAAAATGTAGGTCTGGTTCTTGTGATTCTCACAATATAAAGCTCTTCGCAGTAGGATTTATAGTTTTTAAAACTACAACCATTTGAAGACGTCAGTGAAGTGAGCAATTTGGAGGTTTTGTTTTTAACCGCCCTATTTGAAATCTAATTTTGAATTTTTGACAGTTTGGCTGGCTTCTGGTTAAAGGTTTGGAAATAAGTTTTCTACAGTAGAGAGTATTTGATGTGTTTCAACTAGCTACATTTATGAAAAGAAATTAGAGCTGTGTGAATATCATGCCATCTAAAGGAAAGAGATCTAAAGCTGCAAAGATACGCTGGACTAAACTGGACCTTTCAGACCCATGCTTTCGGGATCCGGAGCCCCATAGCAGCACAGTGGAAATGGAGGTTTGTGACAGTGAATGTGCCCAGGAGGTACATAGTGAACCTGTGGTGTCATTCCCATGTTGAACTCCGTGTCAAGTTCAAGAGCACAATGACAGTGTGATGGGCACTTCTGAAAACCATGGCATGCAAGAACCATGTGTACCAAGTGAGATCTGTGCAGGCATCATTTCATCAGGGTCATCATGGCTATGGAAGGTTAAGGAACAAACAGTGTACATGCATGGCTCTGCCATTTTTGTCATACCACAGTGAGCTTGATGATGTGAGGAAGGATGATCTTGATCAAATACTGAAGGGCAACAGCTTGTATGGCACAACAATAAAAGAGCTAAAAAGAAGAAATGTCTATCAGCACCAACACTTGACAATGGAAGAAGTGCCCCTCAGAGTCAACACTGACGAATATGAGTATAACGTTGTTAAATCTCCAGTGCTATCGGGATGTGTGAGAGCCACGGTAGAGGGTGACAACCAAGGTTGGTTTGTTGACCTCTCAACAAGACTTCAGTGCCTCAATGCAGATGTTACACATGCACTTTTTAAAGTAGTGCCATATTGCATTGCATTGTTCAGAGACAAGTCTGGGAGATATGGACTGTTTGATTCTCAGTCGAAATAAGGATGGACTTCCTGCCATTGGAAAAGGAGTTATGATCACTTTTACACATTTGAGTGATATGGGGGCAAGAATTTTATAAGTTGTATGAATTGCTCCTTACAGACACCAGAGGCCCTATTGATGGACTGCAGTATGACTTCATGCCAGTCTCATTTCATCGTGCAAGACGTCTGTCAGATGGTTTGCTGTCCCCACCGGTGCAATCTGACAAACCACATAATGGAAAGCATGTGGAGAACAAAGTTACACAGATGACCAAAGTTGCAACACACACTGGATTCCCAGCCAGCAAGCAAGCATTCTCCACGGTCACTTGATGCAAAATCCTCACAGAGCATATAGAAGGACAGTAAGGCATTTTCCAAATTCAATGTACAGCGACGACAAATACTGAAGACAAGACACAGAAATGAAAGAAGGCGTGGTTTCAAGGCTACAAAGATGTCTGCCACCCGTAAGAAGACAGACATACATCATCAGCCGATACAGAGCAAGTTGAAGTTAAGTTGAAGCAGAAGCGTTACATCATCAGAAAATATGCAACAGATGCCAATTTTACCTTGAAGAAGCAATACATCACCAGAAAATATCATAATGATCCTGCTTTCAGAAAACATCACTTGCAAAAGTGCATGAGTTACATGAAAATGAAGCGTCACACTCAAGCAGATTTTCGCATAACCCATAAGATACAATGTGCCTTCAAAATAAGAATGAAATACAGACGATGGACTCGTGTCATGCGGGAATGCAGTCAACCAGTGGACAACAGCCTAATGCAGACAGCTATATCCACTTTCCATGAATGCATTAAAGCCGGGCCAACTTTTGTGTGCACGATGTGTCATCGTACCCTTTTCCCCAACCAAGTGAAAAATTGCATTCACAGCAATTACAAGAAGAATCTACACATTGTTGCTGCCTGTTTGACAGGGAAATATGTCCATGTGTGCAACAATCACTGTCAAGGCCGTGAACAATGCACCATACCAGATGAAAGGACCAAAGAATGGATTTGTTACAACTGTGATTCACATTTAAAAGCAGGACACAAATCATCCATCGCTGTGGCTAACAACATGGAGCTGGCGCCCATTCCCCCAGAGCTCTGAGATTTGAATGTACTGGAAAGACAACTTTTGGCCAAAATACTGCCATTTGCCAAGATCACACTTCCCAAAGGTCGACAGGCAGCTATACACGGCGCTGTAGTGTGTGCCATCCGAGGTGGAAACCACGGTCAATACTCTACTAAGATCGCACAGCACATCCCAGTTACACAGAGTGAAGCTGAAAAGACGTCTGACTTACAAAGGCCACCAGCTGTTTCACAATGTCAACATGGAAAATGTAGTAGGAGTAGGTCTGTCGAAACTCATTGACACACACCCTGACTACAGTGACATTTCAATCAGAGTGGATGAGCCAATCGATGATGATGATGATGATGATGATGCTGATAATGATGGGATGGAACTCAACAGTTGTGATGAAACTGAAATGATGGAGAAACTTGAACGCATCGAAAATTGTGATCCATCAGAGGTACAGTCTGCAGGTTTATTGGCTGCTTCTGAGCAACAGGAAGGCCATGACCAACAACCTCCCAATGCAGAGGATGAGAAGGATGCACGAAGACCTGGAATTGGCCTAGACAGTTGTTTGCAGCCATCTGACCTTGGAGAGGAAGCACTGACACATGGTGATGGAATATTCAGCATTGCACCTGCACAAGGAAACACACCTGTCAGCTTCTTTAAAGTTCCTAGGCTTGAGGCAATGGCTTTCCCTGTTCAGTTCCCTACTGGACAGAATACATTGGACCAGGCAAGACAAGTCAAACTGTCCCCAAGCATGTATTTCAATGCAAGGCTTTTTTGTGTTGATACTCGTTTTGCAAGAGACACAAACTACCTCTTTGCGCAGTTTGTCACAGAGACACACATGGCCAAAAGCAGCATGTCCATCCAGTTAAGAAAAGGAAAACCAAATACCAGGGATGGACGGAAAATATCCAACAAGTTGCTACAGGACAAGCGTGAGGTTGAGAGGTTGGTGCGAAACCGAGATGCCACAAGGTTCATGCAACCACTGAGAAGGGAGTCCAGCTTACTGTGATAAAAATCTGAAGAATTTGCTAGCCATGGTCAGACAATTGGGTAAGCCCACTTTTTTTTTCTTACCTTCTCTGCTGCAGAATTCAGATGGTCAGAGGTAATAACGGCAATAAAGGCGCAATAAGGTCAAAAGGTGGATTTTGCAGCGCTAGACTGGGTTGAAAAGTGTGACATTCTTTGAGGCAACCCAGTGACCACCATGCGCATGTTTGACAAATGGGTTGATACTCTGATGCGAGAGCTGCTGTTGGGTCCTGCACAGCCAATCGGTTAAGTTATCGACTACTTTTACCGAGTTGAATTTCAGGCGAGAGGGAGCCCTCATATACATTTTCTCTGTTGGGTAGCAGGAGCTCCTATATTTGGACAAGACAGTGATGACAAGGTGTGTGTGCCTTTTTATAGATCATAACATCTCATGCCAGCTGCCTGATGAAGCCAAACAGGCCTTACTTCACAGATTTGTAACAGAACTTCAAATGCACAGCAGATCTCATTCAAAATCGTGCGAGAAAGGTAACAGAGTATGCAGATTTTGATTTCCAAAGCCACCTGTTAGAAAAACGAGGATAACATATCCGATGCCAGAAGAACAAGGAGATCGTGCAATGAAACCACAAGCAGCCAAAAACAAATTGAAACCAGTCTGGGATTTGCTTAATAACCCCAAAGTGCAGCTTGAAGGCATGTTACAGCTACTGGCAGTGTGATATGCCTGTGGTGGTTTATGTAAGGATTTATTCTATTTATGAAGGGCGGTGTCCCTTTCCCTTAGATGAAATATTACAGTGCCTCCAGCCGTTAAAATACGGCAAATATTTAGTAAACCAATAATTTGGACACCTTGATAATTTGATCACCACTTATTATTATACCTTGAATTCTTTTAGCCAGTATGATTTCGTACCATACACAGAAAATTTGCCTTATAATAGATAAATATAAAAATGTATTTATGTACAAAAATTACATATATATTAACACAAAACGCTAAAGACTGGTGATGAATGAATACTGAACACACAATCAAAGATATACCCTACCAATATCATACACAATAATAATATTCTAAATAATGGGAAACACTAACAATCTTCTAAATGATAATGATTAAAAATTAAATTTATTAATAACAATTTTAGAGTATTTCAGAGGTTATTTTCTCTCATTACGTGGCCATAGCAATGGAAGAAGATATTCCCTGATAAATTATACTCTAATTATTAATTTTTAATAATTTATGAAATGTGAAAAATTTGTAATATGACACCAACAATATCTAACGGTAATATGGAATCCCTATATATATATATATATATATATATATATATATATATATATATATATATATATATATATATATATCCAATATAGCTGTGATCACTCTAAGGTAATTCTGTTACTCTACACAACAGAGAAAATATGCAATGCAAAATTAAATGGACAGTCTCACCACACCCGGAATTCAGACTATGAAACTTCCCAGTGGATCCAGCTGGCAATGGAACGCCTTCAGAATGATGACCACAGGGGAAAGTGAGATATAGTTCAATAGTGTGGGAGAATGTAGGAAGATAGAAGTACAGAGATTTAGAAATTTAGTAAAGTTTTTAGAAGTTTGAAAGGATGGAAGAGTTGATAGACAGCAGAGATGGATTTCAGCTTCTTCAGATATCTTCAGTCAGTTTTCAGTCAGGTTCTTCAGTCAGTTGTTCCTTTTTCAATGAGGTTTTCTTTCAAATGCGTTTTTTCTTAGTGAGGTTTTTTTTTTTCTAAATGAGGTGCATGGGTTTTTATACTAACTAAACTATTGTTCTAAGAGACCCTCCCACCAGGCTTTTTGATTGGCTGGTTGAGAAATGTATGTATTTAAGCTATCTCTCACCTGTCCACTAAGTGGCGGTCAGAGCTCATAGAACAATTTGAGTATTTGTGATGACTCGCACCTCGGGTGGAACTCAAGGTGATTTCAGGTAATAACTATATGTCTTATCCTAGATATATATAGTTGATCATGCCTATAATGTTCTAAATAGTAACCATGGATTATCTGTATGTTCAGTTATTCATCTCTCTGAGATACAACTTGTGTGAAAGCATTTGTTTCCTGATAAGACATACAACTAATGCTAATTCACAATATATCTTATTTTTTCTCATCTCAATACTCAAGTTAGTGATATACAATCCCCATTCTGCTGAATATTTTGTGGTGTGTGAAACAGATTCTTTATAACATCCATTTGATAGTATGCTTTTTAGTAATATCTCTGTGGGTAGAGATATTCAGTTTAGCCTGATTTGTCCTAAATTTAACCTTTTTGTTTCAGAACCAACATTCCCATGGGTAGGAATAGACCCTCTGTTTACCTGGCTATTGTGATGGAGTCAGAGTAAACATCCATTTATACTTTCAACCTTAGTGGATAATAGCATATTGTGATAGTTCGAGAGGTTTGTAGGTTCATCACACTTTGCAAGGTTCTGGGCAAACTTTCAACCAGTTGAGTTCCCGTCTTATCATTTTCTTTTAGTTAGGTGTGATGACTCAATGTTTGAAGGTTGAAGTCCTATTTGGCCGTCTATTTAACTTTTGTAGAAGTCTTCCACTCAACCCCAATATATAAACAGTATTTGTTGACATCCCACACTTTAACTATTTTCACAATCTCCAATTTAAATCTTACAATTGTCCGGTCTTAAACTACCTGTTGACAGTCCAAACAGTCTATTGTCTTGGAAAAAGCTCACTTCACTTATGTACATTTCTTAACTGGAGGGTCCTTTGAATTTTCAACCAAGACAAGTTAACCCTTAACGGGCGGCTAGACTAGGTTGTTGTTGAAATAACGTCATGTTTTTGATACATAATTTCAAAAGTCACTACATGCCTTTGAATCAGTACAGCTCGTACATTGAGGCATTGACCTCCTCAAGCGTGATTCTAATGAAGCGTGATGTCAAGGACTGCTGGGTGAACAACTACAATCCACATTTGCTGACGGCCTGGAACGCCAACGTGGACATCCAGTACATTCTTGATGAGTATGGTTGCATCATGTACATGTTGTCCTACATATCTAAGCCAGAATGCGAGCTGAATGACTATCTCAAAACAATAGTCAAAGAAATGAGCCCAGAGACAGAACGAGAAGAAATGAAAGAAGTTCTTCAGGCTTATTTAAACAGAGAGTTCAGTGCCCAGGAGTCTGTGGCCCATACGTGCAGCCTGAAAATGAGTCTCCCGCTCAGTGCGTTGCAGAACCAGCCGATTCTCAATGTGTGGATGATGAGTTTTACAGAGCCAGACCCGAAACACCAGAGTTTGAGTCCATGCATCTGGCAGACTTTGCATCCCATTACAGGGTTGTCTATGACAAGCAAAAGGAAGACTGCAAGCGTGTCAGCCTATTGAATGAAATGGGAATGATTCAAAAACGCACGAGAGGAAATCCTGCAATCAGGTATGTGCATTTCTCAGAGAAGGACCCCAAGAACTACTACGACAGACTGCTTAAACTCTACCTCCCCCACCATTGAGTCATCACTGAAAACTGTAAGGTTCCCAACACACCAGGATTTTTACAAAGGCGCCTGTGTGAGCTTACCAGGAGAAGAAGCAATCCGAGCAGTGTCTGCAATTGTTACCAGCAACCAACAGAAGTGCGAACAACACAACAAAATTGTGGAACAAGTTTTGGATGACTTTGTAAAAAAACGGCCCTGTTGAAGATGCTTGGAACACCTTTGCCCCAGAAGCTGAGTTGGATAGGTTGGAATGTATAGAAGAACGCAAAGAAGGGGAATTGCGCTTACTGTGAAGGCCCCACAAATGTGCCCTGATTTCCTTTTGGAAAATGTACAGAAACCTTAACCGGACACAAGCTCAGACATTCTACTCAGTTTGTGACTGGTGCACTAATCGTGTGTGTGGCCTAAATCCTGACCCATTCTTGTCACTGGTGGCGCAGGGACAGGCAAATCACAGCTGATAAAGTGCATCTATGCTGAGGTGACAAAGATACTCAGTAAACTTACCAGACTACGTGAGGAAGCAGACATATGCATGCCCAGCGTTTTACTAACTGCATTTACAGGAACAGCAGCTTTCAACATTTCAGGCAACACTTTGCATTCTCTGCTGAAGTTGCCAAAAAGCTTGAAGCCACCCTACCAAGGACTTGGAAATCTCATAGATGAAGTGAGGGCACAGCTGTCAAATGCGGAGATCATTGTTATTGACGAGGTGTCAATGATTTCAAAGCCCCTGTTTGCTACATCAACTGGAGATTACAGGAAATCAAAGGCAGTAAGAAACCTTTTGGTGGTATGTCGGTACTAGCAGTATGAGACTTTTACCAGGTCCCCCCGCTGGGAAAAAGTAAGCCACTCAGCGTGTTTAAGGAAAATACCAATGACGTCTGGAAAGACTACTTTCAGATGATCACGCTGACAGAAATCATGCGACAGAAGGATGACATTTCATTTGCTGAGCTTTTGAGTAGAATCAGAGTGAAGCAGAAGACTGGCACCTTAAGCAATGATGACAAAGCTCTGCTTGCTCAGGCTTTGACAGATCCTACCCACTGCCCTAATGACGTGCTGCACATCTTTGCCACCAACAAAGACGTTCACAAACATAATGCCGCAACTGTGTCTGTTCTCCATTCAAACATCACCAACATATATGCCGACGATTACAAAAAAAGACCCTAAAACAGGAGTGATGCAGAGGCAACACCAACCTTTCAAAGGACACAAAGACAATCTGATTGACACACTGCAAGCAGCTGAAGGTGACCGTATCATGATCACAAGAAACATTGATGTTGAAGACGGGCTTGTTAATGGGACATTTGGCAAAATTGCAAGAATAATCATCCAGACTGAGAATGGTGCTACTACGGTAAACAAGCTTGGGCTTGTGCTGGACAATCCAAATGCAGGACCGAGATACCGTAACAAGTTGTCTGGTGATGCTGACAAATTGGTGTACTTGGGGTAGAGGAAAACCTGAGACAGGAGTTGTTCGCAGGCAGTTCCTCCTGAAGTTGGCTTTTGCATGTACGATTCATAAGTGTCAGGGGATGTCGATACAGTCGGCAGTAGTCTCATTGAAACTGGTCTTCCAACCGGGAATGGCCTATGTTGCTCTGAGTAGAACGACTACACTGCAAGGACTGCACATAACCGACTTTGATGAGAAGAAGATCTTTGCTTATCCTGAAATCACAGCCTCCTTGGACTCAATGAAGAATGCATCACTGGAAAGTGTTATGCCCCTCTTAATGTTTGCTGTTTGTCTGTTGTCTGTAGAAACTTTAACAATTATCCATCACAACACAGAAGGATTACCAGCTCACATTGAAGATATCAAATCTCACCACGAGTTACTTGGAGATGTTTTATGTTTCACTGAAACTCATCTCTCAGGCTCTTCTGTTACTAAAAGTCTCCAGCTGGAGGGCTACAACCTGTTCAAACGCAACAGACACCTCTCGTACACGGACGTTCCTGACATTGCAAGTAAAAGTGGAGGAGGTGTCGCTTTGTATGTCAGAAACCATTTCAAGGCCTTTGAAAAGCAGTATCATCACAATGTGACTGACTTGGAGTTCTTGGTTGTCAAACTGGAGTCCTCTGTACAAGCTTTGTTCGCCGTTGTTTACAGGCCACCAGATTACAGTATTGACCAATTCCTTACTAACCTGCTGGGCCTCTTGGAATCTTTGGAAAGAATGGATTGCCAACCTATAATACTTTGTGGAGATTTCAATGAAGATTTTCTGTCCAGAGCAAAGACGCCAATATCTGACCTTCACTCAAGAGGATATACCAAACTGGTCTGGGCAGCCACCACAGAAAAAAAACACACTGTTGGATCACATTTACATCTCCAGGGTGCAGCTGTCTCCGGTCAGGAGTACTGCACAGTTATTACAGCTATCATGATCCTGTGTATTGTGTTTTGAGCAGTGGTTGTGAACACGCTTAGAGCCTGCATAAACGGGGCATGAGCGTTGCCAGGAAACAGTGGTTGTGAATACTGATTATCATCAAACAGCACACCTTCACCTCCATTCTACGTCAAGATGCTGAGACCCCCCAAATGCATATGGTCATACCTTCATCTGCTAGGCTTGAGAATGCTGCTAATGTTTTTATAAATTTATGTTTTAATGTAACTGTGAAGCACTTTGGGCAACAACATTGCAATTAAATGTGCTATATAAATAATTAAAAGTTGAAATGCATTTCTCACTCTATCAAGCTTGCCATGTGCACTTTTTAAATTTGATCAATCAATTGGTTAGTGTAATGTTTACTATCTTTACTCACTCCACACAGTTACTCTGCCCACTCCATAAAGTTACTCTGCCCAGTCCAACCTTTTCACAGTTACTCCAGCCACTCCTCCCAGTTACTCCGCCCACTCCAGTTGTAGAATACTGGTGGAGGCAAGAACACTTCACACAGTGATTGTAGCTTTTCTAGTTACATTTGTCATGCCATACAAAAATTTGTGGCAAACCACAACTAGCAACTGAATTAGCTATTGATTCATTATCTTTTTTTCTATAGTGTTTGACTGGGACTCCACAATAGTAGGATGATCTTTTTCTGTAAAAAAAAAAAAAAAAAATCTTAATTTACTCTGTTTCATGTTGCAGTGTAAACAAGGAGACCAAAAAAAGGAAAAACTCAGTCATGATATATGGGTTGAATACTGGAAATTAGGACCACTTTTTTGTATTACGTCTGGGCTGCCACAGATGAATCAGGCTGAGGAAGATCATCCATGACATGTGATCATGCTAGTGGCACTGTCAAGGCCGGTCTTGGCTGTCTATAGGCCTTTCTGCTGGCTGGTCTGATTGATGGCTGGTCTGATTGATGGCCTACTTAAAAGGCTGGTCTGCTTGAAGGAAGATTAACAGCAGTTCAGCTCAAACAAGGCATTTCAGCTCAATGACAGTTCAGATTAACCCCTTCACGACTAAGGGTAAAACAAATCTAAATGCCTAAGCACAATTTTGCAACGTTGTCATTTGATAGTAAAACCGTACTTATCACAACTACTTTGTACATCCAGGTGGATTATACCTTGATTTTTTCAGGACAAATTGGGCTTTCATTTGGTGGTAAATGGTAATGGATAGCTCCTGATTTTTTTTTTTTTTTTTTTTATTATCAAAGGAAAACTGGCCCAAAATAGTAAAATATAATCATTTTTTTTATTTAGCTGTGTTTCTTGTTACGACTATAACCTACCACCAAAGAACAACCAAAATATATTCTACAGCTCTTGACGATCGCAGCGATACCATATATATGTATGTTGTTTCTGGGCTGTACTACGGGTAAAACAATAAATAGTGCACATATAGTTTTTGTTTTTTATGTAAAAAAACAAACACACAGACACTGACCTTAACACTAACTCACGCTGATACCAATTTTTTTTTAAATCCTGACCTTTGACCTTGACCCAAACACTAACCCTGGCACTGAACTAGATCAAACCTTGATCTAGGTACTTTTCTTTATTTTTTCTTTTATTTTTTAATATCTTTTTTTTTTTTTTTTCTCTCTCTCTATGCCAGGAGTTGGAGAGATGCAATGTATCTCTCTCCTCCATTCATAGAGAGAAAAAAAAGCAAAGGGGCCGGGCAGTACAGTGATTGATCACTGTGATAGCCAATCAAGAGGCTATCACAGCGATCATGTGACCCTGAATCGGGAGTCCTGGGTTCCGATCGTTAGAACGGGACCCGGGGCTCTCAGTGACACTGCGGTCTCTGTGCTGGGAGTGCACCGAGCGGCAGAAACGTGGCAGGGAAATAGCAGGTAAGAGGACAAAGAAATATCTTCACTATACTTCACTAATAATGTAGTGAGGTATGGTAGATATGGAAGCACTCTCCTATACAGAGACCAGGCTTTGAGGGACACTGGGGACAATAGTATCTGGTGTCACATCGAAATTCTATTTTTGGAGCATACACGACATTTTTTTGGAGAATGGCGGTCTGCTTGGGTAGTGGGGATGATATTGGGGAAATGTCTTTCTTGATAGATGATCATCTCTTCCTGATATTGTAAGAAGGTGACAGGACTTTGTGTGGACATCTGGAAAACGATGTAGGAATAGTACAGGGCCAAATGTAAAAGGTAGAAGAATACTTTTTTTATACCAGTGGATTGATCATCTGTTGGGTATGTAGGTCTGTAGCATTTGATCATTTAAATCCACTCTCCCCATGAACAGGTTGTATTCGTGTATCCATTGGGGTTTTCGGATGGTACTGCGTCTTCCTTGAATTTCCAATGAGCTGCTGTTATGGATAGAGGAAAGGACATAAACATCCCATTTGTCTCGCCACTTAAGGGCCAGGATCTCTTCATTTTTCAAGCTAGCTGACTCCCCCCTGTTTAGCCTGGTGACAACCAATTGTTGTGGAAAGCTCTTCCAATTGGGTCAAACTGTGCCACAGTCTACAGTGTCCTTGAGATAAAGGTGGCGGAAACGGGGCAGGCTTTGTCCACGTAAAGGTGGTACCCCTAATTGAAGAGGGGGTATACCAGGACCCAGACAATTTTTCCACTAATCCCCATATAGGCTGGGCATTCAGGGGGCTCTAGCTGACTGTCCTTTCCTTCATAGATACGGAACTTGTGAACATACCCTGTGGCCCTTTCGCAGAGTTTTTTCATCTTCACCCTGTATCTGGCCCGTTTGCTTGGAATGTTCTGTTTTTTGATCAGACTCCCAGTGAAATGGATTAGGGATTCATCGACAGATGTTTTTTTTCAGGACAATATATATCTGAAAATCTTTGGTTGAAATAATTGATCAGTGGCCAATTTTAGAAAGTTTGTCATACTCGGGGTAATCTCTGGGGGGGCACAGGGAATTATCTTTGAAATGTAGAAGGTGCATAATTGTGTTATAGCGGGTCCTGGACATAGTGGCGGAATAGAGCAGCATGTGATGAATGGGATTTGTCGACCAATAAGCATGCAGTTAATTTTTTTTTGTTAGTCCCATATTAAATGCAAGGCAAAGAAACACTTTAAATTCAACTGTGAGGCATTTCCACTCAAATGGACTGGAATAAAAGGAGTTGGGATTTTGGATGATAAATTGCTGGGCAAAAAGATTGCATTGGTACACAACTGAATTAAAAAAATCTTCTGTGAAAAATAAATGGAAAAAATCAATGGCTGTAAAATTTTTGAGTTTCTACCTGAATACCTGGCTGGGCTATGAGTGGGGGAATTATAGGTGCTCATGATCCTGTAGGTAGCCATACAGGCTTTAAAAGTGCATCTGGGACAGCAGTATGGGCCCTTGGTGGCTGACGCGACACCCGAGTACTAGTACTTGCACTTACACTGCTGGTACTAGCCATGTCAGAGGAAGGTATTGAGCTGCTGGTAGTTGCTTGCTGCTCCTTGGGGCACCTCATTCTTTTTGTTGGAACACATTATTCTTCTGATTCAGAGAGTGAACCGCTACTGTGTACTGGTTCATATACAGAATCTGAGTCTGACAGTGAGAGTTCTCCATCACTCTCATCTGTCATACTGAGAATTTGAAACTCCTCTTCACTTGTATATAATCTTTTGGCCATATTCTTGGCACTGTGATCAGGAACTACTGGAATGGCGGTGATCAGTTTGATGGTGCTGGTGTACAGTGGTCTGATGTTACTGTAGTGACGGACAGATGGCTGTCTGCAGTTGGTTCACACAAGACACTCTTGGGCAAAGATCAGAGATACCGTGAGCTGGCAGGCAATCTTTTGTGAATGTGTGTAAACTGTGTGCAAAGGCTGAAAAGTACACAGTTTGCTGTAATGGCTCTCGGGTGATCTGGACTGGTATGGTGGTGATCAGGACCCGTTGGTTTGGCAGTGATCAGGATCCAATGACGTGATGGTGATCAGAACCCGCTGGTATGGTGGCGATCAGGATCCGCTGGGGTGGTGATCAGGACCTGCTGGTATGGCTGTGATTGGGACCTGCAGGTGTGGCAGTGATCAAGGCCTGGTGGTATGATGAGCAGGACCTGTAGTGTGGAGGTGATCAAGACCTGCTGGTGTGGCGAGCAGGGACACTGGGATGCTATGCAGTGATCAGGGACACTGCTGGCCGCTGTGTGGCAATCAGGGACACTAGCGATCAGAGACACTGCTAGACCGCTGTGCGGCAAGCGGGGACCCTGCTGTGCGGCGATCAGTGACACTAGCGATCAGGGACGCTGCTGGGCCGCTATGCGGCGATCAGGGATACTGGTTATCAGGGACACTGCTGGACCGCTGTGCGGCGATCAGGGACACTGCTGGGCCGCTGTGCGGCGATCAGGTGCACTGGCGATCAGGGACACTGCAGATGTCACTGAGGTGAAGGGCAGTTTACTCGCTACTTCCTCAGGCTGTTCGGCTCCTTCTCCTCTCAGACAGAACTCCGTTTGAGGAGAAGGAGCTGGAAGCCGCACCATGCGGCTTCTGTTTACAGTTAGACTGTGTCCTTATTGGACACAGTTGGTCACATGGTATAGGACCAATTTCATTGGTCCTGTACCATGTCACATGATCCCCTGTATTCGAGGGACACGGCGATCACCGGGCTCGCGGGTCTGCGCTCTAGGAGCCGTGCACGAGCCTCAGATGCGGGAGGCTGTTTATAAATGGCCACTCGACCCTGCACTGCCACCGTCCGGCCGTTTATATACAATGGCCGGGTGGGAGGTGGTTAAACAAGGAAGTTCAGCTCAATGGCAGCTCAGATTAAACATATCAGTTCAGCTCATCGGCAGTTCAGCTCATCAGCTGTTCAGATTAAACATGGCAGATCAGCTCAACGGCAGGTCACATTAAAAGGCAGTTCACATTAAAAGGCAGTTCTGCTGAACACCACTTCAGATTTACGGCAGTTCAGATTGAAGGCTCCTCTGGTGGCTCGGTGTGTCTCCTGGCTGGGCTGCCTTTTAGGAGCAGGGCGGAGCACAGCTGCTTGCTTGGTGGGTCTGTCCACGCATTACAAGTGTGAGGGACCAGTGGCGACCCTAGGAAAATAAACGGTCCATATAAGATACCACAGTCAAAACTGGGAGGGCACTGATAATTTTCACCACTACCATGAGGATGTGTTCCTATGCATAGTACAGTATAGAGCAGTGATGGCGAACCTTTTTGAGCCCGAGTGAAATAAAAAAGTTGGTTTTGTGTTGCAGCTTTGGGCTAAGTGCCAACACTGTGATTGGCCTGTTACCTTATCACGTAATCAGCTGTATCCGTATGACAGAGCGATCACCGGCAGCGCAGGGTGTGTGCCACTGGGTTCTTGTTCTGGGACGCCCTCCCAGAACTAGACAACCACGCTGTAGCCATCTTTTGGCTATAGCATGGTTGGCAAGCAGTTAATCTCACCTCTGGCAGAGTCGGTGTGGCTTCCAACCCAGCAGCTCATTCCCATCCACGCTGAACACGTTGCCCCTGGCCCCGGAGCAGTGTGGGAGCCTCTTCCTCTCTTCCACGCCCATCCCCGGCTACATCACCCCTGGTGCCAGATCCGCATAGGAGTAGTTTCCTCTCGTCCACACCCACCCTGGCCCCAGAGACATGTTGGAGATGTAGTTTGATGGGGGTCCAGTGTGGACGAGATCTGGATGGCCGGTCAGTGTGCGTGGTCCGTGTGCGCTCATCTTCCTCTTCTTCCTGGCGTGCCCACTGAGATGGCTCTGCGTGCCAGCTCTGGCACGCGTGCCATAGGTTCGCCATCACTGGTATAGAGTATGTGTATGTAATAAATATATATATATATATACACACACACACACTGGCCACTTTATTAGGTACAGTTTGCTAGTACCAAGGAAATATCCACCACACCATTACACCACCAGCCTGAACCGTTGATACAAGGCAAGATGGATCCATCTTGTCATGTTGTTTACGCCAAATTCTGACCCTACCATCTGAATGTCGCAGCAACCAGTCTGCCCATTCCCCTTTGATCTGACATCAACAAGGCATGTTTGTCTACAAAAGTGCCGCTCACTGGATATTTTCTTTTTTGGACCATTCTTTGTAAATCCTAGACATGGTTGTGCGTGAAAATCCCAGTTTTTGAAATACTCAGACCAGCCCATCTGGCACCAACAACCATGCCACGTTCAAAGTCACTTAAATCCCCTTTTTTCCCCATTCTGATGCTCCGTTTGAACTTCAGCAAGTCATCTTCACCATGTCTAGATGCCTAAATGCATTGAGTTGCTGCCATGTGATTGGCTGATTAGCAATTTGCGTTATCAAGCAATTGAACAGGTATACTTAATATTTTGTCATGTTCAAACCAAAAACATAAATGTATTTTATGTGATAGACGAACACAAAGTGGCACATAATTGTGAAGTGGAAAGAAAATGATAAATGGTTTTCAACATTTTTTACAAATACAGGTTTACCTCGATTTACAAATGCCTGGGTTAATGTAATTTTCGGTTTACGAATTAAAATAATGCCTCGGTTTACGAATTATTTCTTCTTCACTATAGCTCACAGAATTAGCTGTCACTTTCTCCGGAGTTACAGGAAACGGTTTCTTTTAAGAAACATTCTTTCTTTTAACTTAAGGAAATAAACTAAAAGGAAACTTTTTTTTTAGCTAGGGGGAAAGTGACAGCTGAATCTCTGAGCTATAGTGAAGAAAAAAGAAAAGCGGTAATAACATTTAAAAACAGACACCATAATAAATAAAATAAAAAAACGGCATGGGGTCCCCCTCCCATCCATACCAAGCCCTTCGGGTCTGGTATGGATTTTGAGGAGAACTCCCACGCCGCGATTGTTAAAAAAAAATGGCATAGGGGTCCCCCCAAAATCTATACCAGACCCTTATCCAAGCGAGCGCCCCCCCCCCCCGAACTTACCAGGCCACATGCCCTCAACATAGGGGGGTGCTTTGGGGCAGGGGGGCTGGTATGGTTCAGGAGGAAGGGGGGGTGCTCGCTCGTGCTCCCCCCCCCCCCCCCCCTTTCCTGCTTGGATAAGGCTATGGATTTTGTGAGGGACCCCCACGCCATTTTTTTTATTTTTTATTTTTATTTATGCTTTGATCTAAACCGTTCCATTGGCTGGCTCTGGCTGTATGTTTAGGGTCCAGATTGTCCTGCAGGAAGGTGAACCTCCACCCCAGTCTCAAGTATTTTGCAGATTCCAACGGGTTTTATTCTAAGATTGCCCTATATTTGGCTCCATTCATCTTTCCATCAACTCTGACCAGCTTCTCTGCCCCTGCTGAAGAAAAGCATCCTCACAACATGATGCTGCCACCACCACCATGTTTCACAGTGGGGATGGTGTGTTCAGGGTGACGTGCAATGTTTAGTTTTCCGCCACACATAGCGTTTTGCTTTTGGGCCAAAAAGTTAACTTTTGGTCTCATCTGACCACAGCCCCTTCTTCACATGTTTGCTGTGTCCCCCACATGGCTTCTCGCAAGCTGCAAATGGGACTTCTTATGGCTTTCTTTCAACATTGGCTTTCTTCTTGCCACTCTTCCATAAAGGCCAAATTTGTGGAGTGCACGACTAATAGTTGTCCTGTGGACAGATTCTCACACCTGAGCTGTGGATCTCTGCAGCTCCTCAAGAGTTACCATGGGCCTCTTGGCTGCTTCTCTGATTTAATGTGCTCCTTTCCCGGCCTGTCGGTTTATGTGGATGGCCGTGTCTTGGTAGGTTTGCAGTTGGTGCCATACTCTTTCCATTTTTGGATGATGAATTGAACAGTGCTTCGTGATATGTTCAAAGCTTGGCATATTTTTTTTTATAATTTAACTGTAACGGAACCTACCCCAGACTGCACTTGGGTACTTCCGTTAGAATACCGCTTCCCCGTCCGAACACCGATAACAGGCACCACAGCTGACCATACAAGACTAGGCGACACCAATCTTGAAGTAATCCAGAAAGTAGACTAGTTTATTTTAACAGATGCAAAATATATACACTCAAGGCATAAATCCCCCCTCCCTGCATCATATCACTGGGCAGGGCAATCTACGTTTAGTAACAAGAGACACACAGGTATTCAAACTTCACACCAGCAGACAGTCCCATCAGGAGGGAGGGCTGCTGGAGACACCCCCCCTTACTAAGCTAATACACATAAACACATACATCCCATAATAGTTTGCTCCCAAGCAAGCCAAACAATAGAACAATGGGATGCAACCACATAACACCAAACAATCCAAAACCCCCACCCCACCTATCTCCCAGACATGTCTACACAATATTAGGACAGATCACCCTATACCCTTAACAGGCTCAGTCAGGGTGACTTGTACATAAGGGGGATATGGGGAGCTGAGACAGGGGTCTCCCCACATCTCCAAAGTGAGCTGGGTTCCATGGGCCCCCTACCCAAAGTGACACCCCTGCTTTAAACTTCTCCACAACTTTATCCCTGACCTGTCTGGTGTGTTTTTGTTTTTTTTTTTGGCCTTCATGATGCTGTTTGTTAACTAATGTTCTCTAATAAACCTTTGAGGGCTTCACAGAACTGTTGTATTTATACTGAGATTAAAGTACACACATTTATCATTTTCCTTCCACTTCACAATTATATGCCGCTTTGCGTTGGTCTATCACATAAAATCCCAATAAAATACATTTACATTTTTTGTTGTAACATGACAATATGTGGGAAAATTTCCAGGGGTATGAATACTTTTTCAAGTGTGTGTGTTGTGACAATAGGCAGGTAAAATCGTCTGGTTGCATCCAGGATGACAGGTTCATTTTGTCCTAGATTCAGGCTCTGTGGATTTGTTCCACTAGGGGCAAGTGCTGAGCCCTTCAGCAGTGAGGTAATGAGCCCAGCTGAAGCAAGTGGGCTCATTAGGACCTCCTATAAAACTTCCCAGCCTGCATAGGGAGTTGTTCCATCATGGAACCAGTTCTGTGCCTGAGTAGACTGGGGAGCTGCATATCTGTCTGTGCGGTGAGACAAACGCCTGTCTGGCCAACCTCTAAATAACAAGGAGATAGGGACTGGGTGCAGCACAAGGCTGCACCTAGTTGATAGTGAAGGAAGCTGTGTGTATAGTAAGTGGCCAAGTTGGTAAGGATTAATTTTCATGTTTCCTTTTTGTGTTGATGTTTTTTCCTCTTGTAAATAGTGTAAATAAACCGCACCTTTGTTTTCTCACCCAAACTGCTGTTTTGCTGTGCACGTTTTGTGTTGTGAACTCATCCAGGGTGCCACACACACCCACTGCCGAGCTAACCCTGTTAAAATATATGTATGTGTGTGTATGTATATAATACACACACAGGGCTTGAAGAAGCTGATCGCCAAATGCGAGGGGAAATCCTTGTGAGTGGCTCTACCTGCGCTCCAATCCTCATTGTGAAGCCGAGTTCCGGCTTCCTCTTCGGCACTGCCATTACACTGGGAGGGACAAGTGCAGGAGAGGTCCGCTCTCCTCCGCTGAGAGGAGACACCCGCTCTCCACCGACGCGGGGGACTCGAGGAGAGGTATTTCAAGCCCTGATGTATACTAACTGCTTGATGCATACACTGTGGAAAGTGCAAAATGCTTGTGAAGAGACCAGAGCTTTCTATTTTATCCAATCTTGTTCATTCATTGAATAATAAAATTTCGATTTTATATTCATACTCCTTATGGTTATTTTTCTTTTGGCTGTAATACATTCACAGGGGAAATCTTTATTCTTTTTTTCCCTAGTGACCATAGTCACCAGTGCTGAATGCAAGAGGAAAAATATACATTTTTTGAGTTGTCACTTAGTAAAAAACGGGAAATATTCCAATGCAAACACTTCATAGTAAAACTGTCTAAAAGAGCATTTCCCCTAATTTTAGAGAATTCTGATCTCACTTTCTGTTGTGTCTCAAGACAGCAAGTAAAGAATCTCAATGGACCTGCACACAAAAAACATGCCAGTTTTTTTGGCGTTTTTTTTTTTTTTTCTTAATTGAATAGACTGCAATCCACACATAGCCATTGAAGTGGTATTTTGCATCAGAAAAAGGATATTACACAAGTCTTGGTCCTGCTGTACAACACAAACCATGGCTGCTGTATAAACACATTTGTTAAAATGTTTACTATTGTTATTCCATGTTTTTTGGCATCTAAATAAGCACTTTTTTGTTTTTTCTTAATGCACTACTTCTCTAAGCTCTCTTTTTAATAAGATGCTGGAGATAAAAAATGCTAAATGTTTACTATTTATCTTATGCAATGTTTTTGGCCATCAAAAGAGGCACTTTTTTCCTTAATGCCATACTTCTCTAAGGTCTCTGCTGGAGATAAAAAATACATGTTTACTGTAACTATTATTCCATGTTTTTTGGCATCAAAATAAGCACTTTCTTATGCTCTACTTCTGTAAACTAAACTTACATCTTTCAAAAGACTTTAGTTACTAAAGTCTCTTTTTAAGGATGCAGGAGATATACAAAATGTTCACTACAGGTTTAAAGCTGTAAAACTTGATATTTTGATTGCACCCTATTGCTATTAAGCTATTGCTGTTATGTTTAAATTGACATAATAAAGCTATGTTATAATTGCAGTTTTTTATATTTTGGACTCTTTTTTATTCTAAAGAAAAATGTAATTTCATAAGCTTTAATGGGGCGTGGTTGGGGGCGGGGTTGTGGGACAGGCCGGGGGTGGGGTTGGAGGCAGACCTCGAAATTTTAAGCCCTGTGTGTATGTGTTTGTGTGTGTGTGTGTGTGTGTGTGTGTGTGTGTGTGTGTGTGTGTGTATATATATATATATATAATGAAATAGGAGGGGTTCTACTATTATTTTTGTCTTAATTATTTTTGTTTCTTTGTCTAGGGTTAGCAATCGAGTAGCTGTCCAATCCAAATTGCAACCTTCAGTAAGTGGTCGTCCACTTGTCGCCAGTTTCCCAAGAACTTTTGATGCTCGACAAAAAATTGGTGTAATGGATGCACGTCTCAAACTAGGAATAAAAGATGCCAGAGAAAAACTGATAGCCAAAGATGCTCGCTTCCGTATAAAAGGTAAATTGCAGGATGCCCGGCAAATGCTGAATTCCAGGATGGATGCACGTGAAAAGATAACTCTTAAGAGGAGTGCACCAGCAGTGGCCGTTAACTCACCATCTTTTTTGGGCTCTTCTGCAATTAACATCACCAAGACCATACAGGCAAGTGGAAAAGAGGCAACCTTTTGGGTCATAATTGGTCGGCTATAATTGCGTTTCAATTCATTCTTCCCTAGTGATGCATTTAACCTGGGAGATGATCCCATGTTTATAGTGGAGACATTAAAGACAAAACGTAACTTTTTGTTCTGCTACTGGTTTTCTCTCGTATGGACATGTTGTATAGCATTGTTACATCTTCTCCAGACAGGAGTATTAAAAGATATGTTCACCTTTTTGGAAAACATAATAATTGTGCATATTTTTGCAAGAAATATGTGCACAAAGAATTTTTTTTTCACAGGAGCCTGCAGAGCATCGCACCTGTAATGTAAAGTGGATTGTGGGTGCAATGTCGCGCTCTTTGCAGACTCTTCCTACAGCTCTGAGACCATACCTCTGTACATGCTGTCAGTTTCAGAACTGCAGGAAGAGTGAATGGACTATGAGGGTGCTCATCTGAGCATCTCCATTGAGAACTACAAGCCATCTGCCACGATGGAAAATGGGACTTGTAGTTTTCTCGTTGGTAGATTCCTGTTAATGCAGGGCTCAACAAATCACAGGTGCCAGGTCACCTTGGCAACTGGAAATGTCCTCCTGATGCCTGGGCTACACTGTAGCAGTGGTCTGCATTCAGTCTCCCCATGTGGCGCTCCTCCCACAGCAATCGAACTGTAGTCTGGGGCAGCTGGCTATAGTTTCAGTTCATTTTATCCAGCCCTACACACAGACACACACAAGTTTGAGTTGGGTAACAGAACGTTATCCCCCATCAGGGCCTCCCCATTGGGGACGCCTATCAGTGTCCATCGGAGCCGCTTATCAGGGCCACCTGACAGTGCCGCCTATTAGTGCCCATTGGTGCAGCCTTATCGGAGCACATCAGTGAAGGAGAAAAAGTACGTATTTGCTAAATTTTAAACAGGCGTCTGGCAAATTCAGACGCCCTGGACATACTACCGATTTAAAAAAACTGGCTCCTAACTTTTTTAGCTGGCTCCTAGATTCAAAGCAGATTTGTCAAGCCCTGTGTTAATGAATGGTGGGCTTTGAAAACTGGTGCAGAGAGAGGTGTGACGATTGCGGCGTCAGACCCCAGCCCTTCTCACCAAACTCGTGACCGAAGTACTAGCCAATCTAAAACTGCGCTGTCTTGTGCGTAACATTGCCACGCCCAGCTGCACCCTGCACAATGATTTTCCAGCTAAAGGACCGCAATCTGTGTACCGCAGCCTGAGAGCGATTGTTACTGGGTCAGGTTAATTACGCAATTAACCCTTCACACTGCCACCACCTCCTTTTTGTACAGCGAAAAGGAAACTCCGCAATATCAGCAATAACACTATGATGTTTGAATAATCGCCTGTATACCACTGTCACTGCAGGCAGGGTATATAGAAGTTTAAACACACAGTAGCGCTCTTCAGAGACAGGGGTTCTTAGTTTGCATTAAAGAGCTTTAGACACAGTTCAACACATTCAGAAAGTAAGATTTATTACTAAAAGGTGAAAAGGGTGCAATACAAATATTTACAGAAAAGATGTAGCATATATATATATATATATATATATATATATATATATACACACACACACACACACACACACACACACACACACACACACACACACACACACACACACACACACAGTGGGGCAAAAAAGTATTTAGTCAGCCACCAATTGTGCAAGTTCTCCCACTTAAAAAGATGAGAGAGGCCTGTAATTGGCATCATAGGTAGACCTCAACTATGAGAGACAAAATGAGAAAAAAAATCCAGACAATCACATTGGCTGATTTGGAAAGAATTTATTTGCAAATTATGGTGGAAAAGAAGTATTTGGTCACCTACAAACAAGCAAGATTTCTGGCTCACAGACCTGTACCTTCTTCTTTAAGAAGCTCCTCTGTCCTTCACTCATTACCTGTATCAATGGCACCTGTTTGAACTTGTTATCAGCATAAGACACCTGTCCACAACCTCAAACAGTCACACTCCAAACTCCACTATGGTGAAGACTAAAGAGCTGTCGAAGGACACCAGAAACAAAATTGTAGACCTGCACCAGGCTGGGAAGACTGAATCTGCAATAGGCAAGCAGCTTGGTGTGAACAAATCAACTGGTGGAGCAATAATTAGAAAATGGAAGACATACAAGACCACTGATAATCTCCCTCGATCTGGGGCTCCACGCAAGATCTCACCCTGTGGGGTCAAAATGATCACAAGAACAGTGAGCAAAAATCCCAGGACCACACGGGGGTCCTAGTGAATGACCTGCAGAGAGCTGGGACCAACGTAACAAAGGATACCATCAGTAACACACTACGCCGCCAGGGACTCAGATCCTGCAGTGCCAGACGTGTCCCCCTGCTTCAGCCAGTACATGTCTGGGCCTGTCTGAAGTTTGCTAGAGAGCATTTGGATGATCCAGAAGAGGATTGGGAGAATGTCATATGGTCAGATGAAACCAAAATAGAACTGTTTGGTAGAAACACAACTCGTTGTTGTGTTTGGAGGAGAGAGAATGCTGAGTTGCATCCAAAGAACACCATACCTACTGTGAAGCATGGGGGTGGCAACATCATGCTTTGGGGCTGTTTCTCCGCAAAGGGACCAGGACGACCGATCCATGTACAGGACAGAATGCATGGGGCCATGTATTGTGGGATTTTGAGTGCAAACCTCCTTCCATCAGCAAGGGTATTGAAGATGAAACATGGCTGGGTCTTCCAAGATGACAATGATCCCAAACATACCGCCCGGGCAACGAAGGAGTAGCTTCGTAAGAAGCATTTCAAGGTCCTGGAGTGGCCTAGCCAGTCTCCAGATCTCAACCCCATAGAAAACCTTTGGAGGGAGTTGAAAGTCTGTGTTGCCCAGCGACAGCCCCAAAACATCACTGCTCTAGAGGAGATCTGCATGGAGGAATGGGCCAACATACCAGAAACAGTGTGTGCCAACGTTTGACCTGTGTGTGTGTGTGTGTGTGTATGTATGTGTGTATATATGTATGTATGTGTGTATATATATATATATATATATATATATATATATATATATATATATATATATATATATATATATATATATATATATATACAGAGCAATAACACCGCAAAGAGATAACAGACGTTTAGAGGGATAAAGTACTTGCTGCAAGCCTTGGTTTAAGCAGCTTTCAAATGTCAGAGCAAAAGAGCCTCATCTCCCAAAGTTAGTTCCAATGTTAAAAGGGAGCTTCTTCAACTTAGCTTAGCTTGCTTCAAGCATAACAGCCTTTTTCTAGGAACTCATCAGGGTTTCTCCGTAAAGCAGAGAACCAATCTCCCATTTAGGGAGGGGTGTTGTAAGCGGGGAGCTCAGGCTATGACCAAATCCCTCTCAAGTTATACTATGGTCAATAACGTTTCCTTGGTACATGTAACATTCTATCCATGGGTAGATTAATACGCAGAATCATCTGCTGAACGTCTAGATATGAAATATGACATATCTGCTGGGATGGTTAAGGAGATATCATTTTCTGCTCTCCTGTTTGTGTCAGCTAGGGGGTATAATATATCAGACGACTTGTATTAAAGTGACCGGTCTGAATATTTTGCCTGGTTTTTATGTAAGTCTTTCATATTCCAAGATATGTAATCATAGGGGAAAATGGATGTTGAATGTGATGTCTGTTTTACGACTACCTGGAATATCTTTGAGCTCAGTGAAGGACTTTGTTTATGGTTTTATGATCCTTTTCCAAGCAGAGTCTCGCAGACTTATGGGGGCCAGGCTAATTGGGGTTTATAGTTATGAGCTCTCCTGCTGAGCCTTGATGCCTTTTTGAACTCGGCATCCAGGGACCTTGTGTCACTCAATAGAAGCTGATTTGGGAGTAGAGAATGATAGAAGTTGGAGACCAAATTGGAGGTTTGCATCCATCTCTGTGTGCACGATTGCTACAAGTGGGTCCCCCGCTTTGTCACTGGAGGGTGGGAGAGAGGGGCTGCACATAATGGAACATGTTTTACCCTAAATATGGGTGTAACATGTTTTAAAGGTGAACTTTAAATACTTTCCACCCAGGCCAATTCTGGCATTTCTCTCCTACATGTAAAAATCATAATTTATTTGCTAAAATATTACTCAGAACCTCCAAACATTATAATAAAATGGTAGCTGTTGCAATTTTTTATGTCACATAGTATTTGCACAGCAGTTTTTCAAACAATTAAAAAAAATTATACACTTTTAATGAATTAAAAAAAAAAACCCAAAACATAAAATATAACCCAATTGTCAAGAGAACCAGAGAGTACACAGAGACAGATTGCACAGAACCCAACGTGCTTTTATTGGGGAGGTTTTTGGGGCACAGACAACAGTTCCTTTAGTCCACAGATCCACACCAGACACAGCAACACAATACAGTTCTCTGGAAGGCAATATGGAACAGGGGTATGGTAATCCACAGGGTTCAGTCCTTTGGGCAGCACGGGGTTAGTCCACTTACTGGATGCGGGGAGCTGGGCACAGAGGGTTACAGTCCACACAGGCAGCTCCAGGCAGGGAAGGGTTAAGTCCGTTCGGCTTGAAAGAGTTCAATCCAGACAGGGAAAATGTCCAGCCCGCAGGCTCACAGGGAACAAGAGGTAAGTCCAGGCGGGGAAGATATCCAGGCAGGGAAGATATCCAGGCAGCAGAGTTCACCCTACACAGGAGAGGATCCAGCAGCACAGACAGACCAGGAGATGAGGAGGACGGGGGATTTTCGGATGAGAGAAGCTGGCACTCAGCACAGCCTTCCCTCACACACACAGCCAGGAGAACACACGGAGGTTTTTCTGCTCACCCTTAAGTATAGAGCTGGTAACCGGATACTTCCTATCGGGTTACCATGGCAACGGGTCCTGTCTCCCAGGTCTCCAGACCTGTCCAGGGAGCCCAGGAATTTGTGCATGAGGGAGAAGGGAGGATATGGCCCGTTTGTGGATTCCTTCAGCAGGAGGCCAGGCTGCAAGCCAGGGGGGTGAGGGGCTGCTGAGGGCTGCCTGTGTCAGGGACACGGAGGACTAAAAGTCCCAGCATGGACGAGACAGAAGAGTGAAGGGCTGCTGAGGGGTGGGTGGTGGCAGCCAGCAAACCTGGAGAATGGGGAAGGAAGGACCAGCTCCTTGACACCAATTTTTTGGTAAAATATAAAAGATATCACGTCGAGTAAATGGATACGCTTTAAAATTGCACACACTCATTGAATGGTGCCAAGTTATAGTACTTGAAAATCTCCATAGGCGATGATTTAAACATGTTTACAGGGTTCCAGTTTAGAATTGCAGAGGTCTAGCGCTGAATTATTGCTGTCCTTATAACATTTGCAACAATACCTCATGTGTGGTTCAAACGCCGTTTACATATGCATGTGCAACCTACGTATGCGTTCGCTTCTGCATGTGAGGGATTGGGGCACTTTTTTATTTCTTTTAATTTTTACAGTGTTTTATTTATTTTTTTTATCACTTTTATTCCTATTACAAGAAATGTAAACATCCCTTATAATAGAAATAAGAGATGACAGGTCCTCTTTATGGTTAGACCTGGGGTCTGTAAGTCCCCACATCTCTCCTCTGCTGGAAATCCATGAGATTAAAAAAAATTGAGCACATTTTCAGCCAAAACAATAGCAGTGTTTACATCTGCCAGTGGCAGAAGTGACGTTATGACGTTGCTTCCAGCATCCCAGGGTTATAGAGATGGCCGGGGACCATATGGTCCCCTTCCACTACTTGTAAAAGCAATCCAGCGGCTAATGAGCTGGCTTTTACATTGCAGGGAATTGGCAGCTGAAAAAAGATATCTGGATGATGTTTGTAGCTGCAAGAACTATCCAGATACCTCCACTCAAAGTTCATATGACATCATTTGGGTGTGAAGTGGTTAATGGTGAAAGAAATTGCCTCATGTTTTGTTACCAGAGGGTTTAAGGGTTATCCTTTATTTGCTGAGCCTTTCAGAAGGTAGCAGGAATTATACTTTCAAGAAATTTGTGTAGATTGCTCCATGGAGAATTTATTTGATGTGGTGAGGGTTCTGTGTATTTTGGTCCCAGGTCTAGCAGTGGATTGAAGAAGATTTTCACTAACGGGAGAGCAATCTGCACAAATGACACATCCTACTAATTGTAAATTATGTTCCTTGTGCTAAATTTTTCTGTTTGATCCTAGCTGCACTTGGGCTTTAAAATTGGTAAATGTGAAATTTAGTGAGTAAATATTTCATATTTACTATTTGCAGCAAGCAAGTGATGCAGACTACTTGTCCACTGCCTTTGCTGGCATGTTCAAATTTGCTTTGACTGGACTTTTATAAGATTTACTTTTAGACCTAGACCTATTAAAATTTCTTATTCTAAGGAAAAAGAAGACATTAGTTTACTTAGATAATGAAATTAACAAAACTAAAGAAAAGTTGATTCCTTACATGGAGAAAGAATACAAACTTGAGTCGGATAATTTGAAATTTCTTCTAGAAAAGACTGAACAAAAAATCAAGAAGAGGAAGAAATTCACTAGAGATTTTAATGACTATAAAGAAAAAAGTTTTTAAATGGCAAATTTCTAGAAAAGAGGCCTTTGTTACAAATAATAATGAAACCAACCTACCACAACCATCTAACGAATATAATGTTAGAAATAATCACTATCGAAGAGGTCCCCTCAGACCCCCTAATACCCCCAAGATTAGACATAACAGTAATTTTAATACGCCTAAACCCCAATTTAATGTTTCTACCTTTAATAGGTTTGAAGCCTTTGGAAATAATATTTCCAACACTGGTAAATGAGATATGAGATCACACCTTATGGCCAAACAAGGATCTTATCAGAAGAATGGAGGGCAGAGTAGATCACGGCCCGCTAACTCCTTCAGATAAGGTTTTAGACCTAGGTCACGCTCTAGGAACGAAAGATGGAGGAATTATGATGATTATGACCATTATCCTGATCACCATTATGGTAATAGCCAATTTAACTGATAATAGATCATATAAATATACCTCCTCAACAAACCGATACCATAGTCCGGGTTACCCCAAGAATACAGGTCATGCCCGTAATAGATGGCATCCACAACGCAATAAACCATTCAATAATAACAGGAATTTTAATCATAGTTATAAGAACCAGGAGGAAAATAACTATATCAGACCTAACCAGCATCTAGGCTCTGATCAACAATATAATAATTTTTTTAGGGAGAGGCCCAACGCGAAAAAGGAGTATAGGGCTAGAGGAAGGTGAGGAGGAAAGAGGTATAACAGAACCTAATTATGGAAGGGATTTTCAATCTGAGTAAGCAAACATTAACTGACGATGACCTCAATCTCCTTTAAAAAGGGTCTTAAATATGCTCCTACAACTAAACTTAATAAATTTGATACCTTTTATAGATATCCATAGGTTTACTAGGAGACTATCTCTTTAATAGGTATTTTTTAAACAGTCCTCCAACCCGCAAAGTTATTCGTCAGGTCAGTGGTGGTGTGAAAAGTTCTTATTTGAAAAATGCATCACTTTTTAACCCCCCTGCTCATCACATAAATATTTTTAAAAATTTGGTGTTAAAAGATTTAGAGAACATAAAAGTTAAAAATTGGAATAACCATAAACAGGTTAATAACTTGATTAAAGATCTTTTACAGTAGAGAGTAAGGATCTGGTTATCCGCCCCGCGGATAAAGGAGGCGGAGTGGTTGTAATTGACAAAAAAGATTATCTCACACAAGTTTCCAACATCCTAGAAGATAAGGATAGTTACACGGTGTTGCAGAGGAATCCTTTTATCCCATATAAAAAAACTCTAAAGGGAATCATAAAAAGAGGTTTTGATACTGGTATCATAAGTACCCTGTTTCCCCGAAAATAAGACATCCTACAAAAATAAGACCTACTTACAGGTTTCCTTCTGGGTGAAATATAAGGCATCCCCCCAAAAATAAGGCCCCCCTAGGCTCTGTCTCGTAATGAAAATTAATTTACCGTAAACTGGTTGCTAGGGCCGCCCCGACTGGTGTCTAGCAACCAGTGACGTCACTGCTGTGTGGAGGCGGAGTGGAGGTCGGAGTGAGCTGGAGAGAGATGCGTGTAGAAGAACAGGAGGATCAGAGCGGACGGGGCGTGGTGAAGGTGGTGAGTGCTGGTCTGTCTCTGGTGACACCGCCGTCATGATGACTGAAGGTTCTTAGTCAGTGGCAGACCCTGCTCCAGCCCAGGTCCAGGCCCCAGCCAGCCCAGTGACAGTCCCCAGGCAGGCCCCAGGGGGGAAATGTCTGATAAAGGGGTGGGGGGGATGTCTGGTGAAGGTGTTCAGTGGCACAGGGGTGGGGGGAGGGGGATCACGTAAAATGACACAAGAGGATCAGAGGGGGCAATCAAAATGACACAGGAGGATCAGAGGGGGCAATCAAAATGACACAGGATCAGAGGGGGCAATCAAAATGACACAGGAGGATCAGAGGGGGCAATCAAAATGACACAGGAGGATCAAAGGGGTTACTAAAATGGTAATTTCCTTTATTTTCATTTAACAATAAATGTATACCGTGTTCTTCTTCATGGAAAAATAAGACATCCCCTGAAAATAAGACCTAGCGCATCTTTGGGAGCAAACATTAATATAAGACACTGTCTTATTTTCGGGGAAACCGGGTAAGAAAGAGATTACTTATGCCCTGTGGCCCCTAAACTACCAATTTTATACTGTCTACCTAAAGTCCATAAGAACCCTATCAACCCTCCGGGTAGGCCCATAGTTTGTGGCATAGGCTCTTTGTTCCCGAGTGGGAGAATACATTGACTTTTTCTTACAACCGTTAGTAGGTAAAACTCCAGCGTTCCTAAAAGACACCAAACAAGTCTTGACAGATATTAAGGAGATTAAATTGCACAATCCCACTTATTTGGCAACGGCGGATGTTGCTGCCTTATACAACAACATAAAACATGCAGACGGTATAGCAGCAGCAGAGTTCTACCTGAGCACAGCTGAAGACATACCTGTCCAACAGAAGGATTTTATACTGGAATTTTTGAGTTTTGCCATGAGTCACAACTACTTTTGGTTTTGTGACAAATATTACCTGAAAACTACTGGTGTAGCCATGGGGGCAAAATTTGCCCCGAGTTTAGCAAACCTCTTTATGGCTAGATGGGAGGAGGATCTGATTTACTCCAGAGATTGGCCAGACCTCCTGTTTTTTAACATCGTTCTATAAATGATATTTTGTTACTATGGCAGGGTGATGAATTTTCACTTATTAATTTTTTTACTACTTTGAATTTTAACAATCTGAATATTAAACTCGCTTATCAATATGACTATAACAAAATCAATTTTTTAGACCTGACTTTTTAATGAAGGAACAGGGATTTTTACTAAAACCTTTTTTAACCATTAGCCGCCTGGCGGCTTCAAAAGTGTCTCTGCACTCCGGGTGCACGCCATTTGGCGTGCTCCCGCACATGCGCAGTTTGCGCTAATGCAGAGCGGCGCAGCAGTGCGATCTGTCACCGGCCGTGCACCTCGGATACGGCCGATGACAGATCCGAGTACCGGTTCCCGTTGCTGGTACCATGTGACCTGCTGTGACCAATCACAGCAGGTCACATGACAGTTGTATACAATGGATGGCTTCATTCATGATGCCATCTATTGTATACTAGTGCCTAGCTGTGAATGGTCACAGCTAATCACATGCACGTCATGTGATTAGCTGTGACCAAATCACAGCTAAGCACAAAAAAAAAAAAAAAAAAAATCACTTCCCCAAAGTAGTACAATGTTACTATGGTAACATTGTACTACTTTGGTCATAGTAAAATATGAAAAATCTTTAAAAAAAAGTAATAAAAAATTAAATATAATAAATAAATAAAAAAAAAATATATATATATATTTTTTTTCATACTGTCACCAGTCAGTGTCCCTGTTCACCGCCATGCCAGTTATATGATGACGCTGTACTGCACTGGTGACCGTATGTAAAAAAAAAAAAAAAAATAGTGAAAATAATTTTTTTAATTTTCCGAAAAATTAGACAAAAAAATACAACTTCAAAAAACTCGCCATGCCTCTTATGAAGTACGTCGGACTGTCTACTCTGCAAAAAGGGGTCATTTGGGGATATCTACTATTCTGACATTCTTGGACGTTCTCAAGAAATTAGATTGGCTGTCAGTACTTCAGGATTGATCAATATTCAGATCTATACCATAGTTTGTGAACTCTATAACTTTCCTACAAACTAAAAAATACATCCTAATTTGGGTTATTTTCACCAAAGACATGTAGCAGAATACATCTCGGCCTAAATTTATGAACAATTATTTATTTGTAAACTTTTATAACAGAAACAAAGAAAAATGTGTTTTGTTTTTTTTCTCAAAATTCTTGGCCTTTTTTTCTTAATTTAGCAAAAAATAAAAACCCCAGCGGTGATTAAATTCCACCAAAAGAAAGCTCTAGTTGTGTGAAGAAAATGATAAAATTTTAGTTTGGGTACAATGTTGTATGACCGCGCAATTGTCACTCAAAGTGTGAGAGCGCTGAACCTGAAAAATGGCCTGGGCAGGAAGGTGTAAAATTGCATGGTATTGAAACGGTTAAAGTAACGGATAGAAATAGTTACATTCCTAAGGACAGCTGCCACCATCCTAGGTGGCTTGAAAATATTCCGAAAGGGCAATTCCTACGGAGAAATTGTGACAAAATTGATTATATTTCCCAATCCAACACACTGAAAAACAGATTTGTAGAGAGAGGCTACAATGTTGCCACTTTAGAAAAAGAAATTACAGATGTAGGCAAGTTAAAAAGAGAAGACCTTCTGGCCCCAAGATATAGACCTAAGTCATACAGATTTTGCCCATTTATAATGACTTGAGGTGATTGTAGCCGTATTAGTGCATTTGCGACAAACAATTGAGTACTGTCCGTGATACTTTTTTTATTTGCACTAACGTACAATTTTGAGGACAAGCTTTCGGGGTATATCCCCTTCTTCAAGGTCCAAGCAGTACTGCTTGGATCTTGAAGAAGGGGACATACCCCGAAAGCTTGTCCTCAAAATTGTAAGTGCAAATAAAAAAAATATCACGGACAGTACTCAATTGTTTCTGGCCCATTATAACAACTTTTTCTGTTCAGTACAAAGAGGTAGCAAGAATTATCATAAAGAACTGGACCATATTAAAAAATGATCCTGTTTTAGGTGATGTATTACCGAAACATCCCGAGATTACTTACCGGAAAGCACCTTCTTTGCGGCATATATTAGCCCTGAATGTAGTTAACCCTCCTAAACAACTGTCCTTTGGGTTTAGTCAAAAAGGTTTCTACCCATGTAATAGATGTATGTTATGCGTTAACAATGAAGTCCACAAGAAGCCTGTCAGAACTTTCTATTCTAACTCCGCAAGAAAAATATATGACATACAGTCAGTCATTACGTGCAATAGCACGCATGTCATGTATCTTTTAGAATGTTCTTGTGGTAAGCAAAATGTGGGAAGGACCACTAGAAGGCTTAGGGACAGGCTTAGAGAGCACCTATACAATATCAAAAAGGGATATAAGGAACATTCGCTCTCCATGCATTTTCGGAACTCGCATAACAGAAACCCACATTGCCTGAAATTCACTGAGATTGATATCATTAAACACTGGAGAGGAGTTTTTAAATGCAGAGCTGTGTCCATGTTAGAGATCAAATGGTTTTTCCAGCTACAAACTCTCTCCTCAAGGCTTAAACATTGCTCTTGACATAAATTGTTTTATTGATACTAGTTAACCCCTTCCCCTCCCCCCTGTTACTATTGGAAGTTTTTTCTCTGGCTCGTTCTTTACGAGCCCCCCCCCCCTCCAAGATATATCCCTGGTATTCCACTGGTACCCACTTGAGTGATTCCTGTTGCTGGATAATTTACCCCTGGAGCCTGGAGATGTATGAGGTGTGTTGCCTGTGTTTCTGAGGTGTGCCAGATTACCCCCAGAGTCCCGTTTTCCAGATCCAGATGACCAGGAGTTGGTCTGAATTACTCAAATGCGCAAGTTATTGCGCTTTCTGGTTCGTGCATTATATATCCATATATTATCCCTGGAATCACGGATCTTCACCTTAAGGCTAATATTATTTGGACTTCTATATCATATCACTTTGATCACTTTGTGTCATAGCTGGACTTTAATCACGCTATTGTCATTTTTGGCACCCCCTAGCGCCTCATTTTATGCATTACTATTTTATTATTATTTTAACATTTCAATTGTCATATTGTATGGTTTTTACCCAATTTTACCATCATGTAGTGCTGCATATTTTATTGATTTATTTATGTGCAGGATTTGAGGTTTACCTTTATGCTGGCTGCTTGAACTTTACCTTGCACTCGTTTTGCTTGCTGTTTTTGAATATAAATTCTTCCCAGCCACAACACCCGATAAATTTATATGCTCAAAACTAGGGCCACAATGATTGAGGACCTACAGCTGGAAGTGCTTCCATTTTGGACTTACCTCCAGATCTGCAGTTGCCTAACATCATGTAAGTACAAACAACTATTCAATAGACCCCTAATGACATTTGAATGTATATGTATGAAAGGTAACCGGGTTGACAGAAACACTTCTCCTTCTTACTCTTAGTTACAACAGGGACATGATCTGATTTTGGATAGATTTAAGGAACAATGGATATAGTCACTACATATTGATATTTCAGATCAACAATGGTTCAGGGCCTGTATATTGGCACATAAATGCTCTTTGAGCACCAGAACCCAAGAAACTTCCTACATGTTTTTGACTTGATGTTTTGATGGTATATGACCCCTGATAAGTTGAGACGTTTGTTCTCCAATACCTCTGACATATGTTGGAGACATCTCCAACATATGACGGGTACAATGATCCACATATGGTGGAAGTGTACGACTATTGCACAGTATTGGACACAAGTTAAAAATTGAATTGTTCACATCACTGAAACCCAAATAAACCTTACCCCTGAATGCTGCCCTTTACATATTAATCGCCATCCTTTGAAAAAATATAAACATTCTCTTGTGAAGCATATGCTAAATGCAGCGAAAACACTCATCCCTTTACATCTTTAAATCCAGCACTATACCTACATTCTTCAAATGGATGAAATTTATGAAATGATAAGGTCAATAGCCACGGTACAGGATTCTACACCTAGATTTCACAAAACATGGACACCGTGGTCCATATTTCAATTATCTGTGGACTATTCGACCATCCTGCAGGGCTGAATATATATTTATAGTTCTCTCTCTCTCTCTCTCTCTCTCTCCCTCTCTCCCTCTCTCCCTCTCTCCCTCTCTCCCTCTCTCCCTCTCTCCCTCTCTCCCTCTCTCCCTCTCTCCCTCTCTCCCTCTCTCCCTCTCTCCCTCTCTCCCTCTCTCCCTCTCTCCCTCTCTCCCTCTCTCCCTCTCTCCCTCTCTCCCTCTCTCCCTCTCTCCCTCTCTCCCTCTCTCCCTCTCTCCCTCTCTCTCTCTCTCTCTCTCTCTCTCTCTCTCTCTCTCTCTCTCTCCCTCTCTCCCTCTCCAATATGTTTCAGACTTCATACCAAGAAAATTGTATTACTGTGTTCTAATATCAATGAAACATTTAGGAAATACTACTGTGATCTACAGACTTCTGTACTGAACCATGCAACTTGTACATATTGATACTTGTATCTTACAGCAATGCCTGGCTAGATATCACTATCTACCTCATTGGTGTATAACTTTAAATGTGGCCCTGTAAACAGATATTATAATAATGCTATTATTGGCACATGCCCTATTTGATTCAATAAATCTTTTCCTTGTAAAATAAAAAAAAAAAGATTGACCTGTCTGCTTGGCGGTACAATGAATTTGTTTTGGAATTGTTGTACTCTATCTTGTCCAGAATTGTATTCATTTTTAACTGCTCCCACTACCTCCAGGTGCAGGGGGTGGCGATGGGAACACTATGTGCACCATCGTAATCCACTGTACTCCAACCTGTACCTGGAGGGGTGGGAGCAGTCTTTATTTTTTGGACAGGATTTGTTGATTGACCTATTCCATGTGTTTCTATGGCACGGGTACATCAATGCTATTTTCTTGATCTAGACAGGGTCACATAATGGCTCTGACAATTTCATGGAGCAGATTGGCCCCAGCGCATTTAATCTTAATTTTAAATTATGTGTGACCAATTTAACATCGCTTTCCTCGACATTCATTTCCAGGTGAGCTTGAATGGCCACCTGGTATTTGATTGGTATCGTAAAACCTCTGCAAATGAGTGCACACCCCAAACCATTAAAGGATAGTATACCTTATGATCAATACCTAAGGCTTAAATGTAATTGAAAAGCTTTGATCTGGTTACCTCATAGGGACGGTTTATATGTGAGTGTCTTTTTTTGTGGTATATTACTGTGGCCTCAGTATACCCAGATAGGCATGCTGAATGTGTGAGTCATTCCTAATATTATTCTGTTCTTGGCTACCTATCATATCAGTTTAGGTGTGGTGTCATTTTATACCTAGGCTAAATCCCTTTTAACCTTAGCCATTCTTGGTGCTTTTCCTTATTTCTAGTTTCTTTTTTTGGCACAGAATTTAGGCGTTGAGTCCCTTATGGTTGGTTAATTTTGGAATGGACCAGCCTGAATATCATAATAGATTGTATTAATAGGCTATTTGTGACCTATGCTGTATTCATTTTTGACCACAAGATGGTGCTGTTTATATGGCTACTTCCATGTATGACTGTTTTGGGTTGGCTTGTGGCAGGGCAGTGTATCTCCTACCCTTCATCATGGCTGCTGGATGGGACATCTTGCATTCCGCTGTGCACATCTTTTGCCTGTCCCCTTTTGTTTGTCCTTGAGCGGCGGTGTTGGTGGGGCGGGGGGTATCTGCCTGTGTTCCCAGCATCACTGCGCATGTGCGCCGACTTGTGGCAAGCGCACGGTGACACATCCACCCGCGCTAACAGTTTCCAGTGTGACCGTTGCAGTGGTGCTGGTTAGGGGTGGTGCACCATCTTTCCCCTATTTAATCCCTGATGTGTTTGCATCAATGGCTGTTACTGTTTTGCTGGTGTCCGAAGAGCTGTGATCTCCATGGTACATTTTAAAGGTATTTGTATGTTTTTGTTTTGTTTTTTTCCATGGGTTACATTGATGTTTAACTTGTATGGGGTTCTTTGGTGTCTTGAGGCATACTTCATTTTAATCTGCTTGTCCTTTTACTATAGGTGTTAGGCTTGTCTGAGGAGCTATCATGTGCTTGGCAGTGTTGCATTCTTTTAGATGCCTCTCCATTTTCACTCCCTGGCCTCTTTATTAGGTACACATGTTCAATTGCTTGATAACACAAATTTGCTAATCAGCCAATGATATGGCAGAAACTCAGTGCTTTTAGGCATCTACACGTGGTGAAGGCGACTTGCTGAAGTTAAAACTGAGCATCAGAATGGAGACAGAAGGGGATTTAAGTGACTTTGATCGTGGCGTGGTTGTTGGTGCCTGACAGGCTGGTCTGAGTATTTCAAAAACTGCTGATCTACTGGGATTTTCATGCACAACCATCAATAGGGTTTACAAAGAATGGTCCAAAAAAGAGAAAATATCCAGTGAGTGGCAGTTGTGTGGACGAAAATGCCTTGTTGATGTCAGAGGTTATAGGAGATTAGGCAGACTGGTTCAAGATGAAAGAAAGAGAGGCACCAGTAACTCAAATAACCACTCGTTACAGCCACGATATGCAGAATACCATCTCTGAACTCACAACAAGTCAAACCTTGAAGCAGATGGGCTACAGCAGCAGAAGACCACATTGGGTTCCACTTCTGTCAGCTAAGAACAGGAAACAGAGGCTGCAATTCACACAGGCTCACCAAAATTGGTCAATAGAAGATTGGAAAAATGTTGCCTGGTCTGATGAGTCTCTATTTCAACTGCGACATTCAGATGGTAGGGCACAAACAACATGAAAGCATGGATCCATCCTGCCTTGTATCAACTGCTCAGGCTGGTGGTGTAATGGTGTGGGGGATATTTTCTTGGCACACTTTGGGCCCCTTGGTACCTAAGCGTCATTTAAATGCCATGGCCTTACCTGAATATTGTTGCTGACGGTGTTCATCCTTTTATGACTACAGTGTACCCACCTTATGATGGCTGCATCCAGCAGAATAATGCACCCATGTCATAAAGCTCAAATCCTCTAAAACTGGTTTCTTCAACATGACAGTGAGTTCACTGTACTCCAGTGGCCTCCACAGTCATCAGATCTCAATCCAGTAGAGCACCTTTGGGATTTGATGGAGCGGGAGATTCACATGTATGTGCAACCAACAAATCTGCAGCTGGAAATAGGCACAAGTCAGGGTATACGGAAAGGTGTGTGTTCTGCCAGAGACTCAGCTGGCTGCTGAGTGGACCAGTACACTGATCACTTCAGTTTCAACCAGCTGCTCCCAGTCTGCCAGTGCTCATATTCTGCCTGACTTGCATGCAGAAGAAGTCAGGCAGTGTGAAAGGCAAGCCGAATCACTCTACCAGGCCAACAGCAGGAGCCTTATTGCATCCCAGCACAGGGTAGTGTGTGTGTAAATCCACCGCGATCTACAGTGTGCCAGCTGGCTGGAAATCCTACATGAAGTATGAAGCTGCTGGCCAGGCCCCCCTGCTAGGTGATGGCTCCTGAGCCCTCTACAGCAGGCCCGGTGATTGGCGGCCTGCCCACCCCCTCCTCCAATGCAGCGACTGGGACACACTCACCCCCATGTTATTTCCACTCACCAAATGCAATGCGAACATGCAAGTGTACATTTCGAGGCCCGTTTTATTTATTTACATGGATTGTGTGGTCTCTTTTGGAGGCTAAATGCCCCTATCTCCATTTTACATAGGTTTATACTTACCCAGGATTGATGTGCGTTCTCTCCCCCTCTTGCACTGCCCTCTTGGCCCTTGGCCAGATTGCTGGGTGTCGTTTCCGCTTTTCTTCCATTTTCTTGTCTTCTATCTTTGGAGCCGTGCATTGTGGGGTCTCTACTAGATCAAGCTATACCCCTTTGGGGATATCTTTTTGATTTGATTATAAGTTGTTACCTTAAGTTTAATCTCATGAATCACATGTAGTGTACTGGCATGTTTTATATGCATGTATTATGTGCTATATTTCTCCTCCGCAGCCATATTCAGTTGCAATTGTATATAAAACCCCTTGTAAGTGTTACAAGACTATCCAGTGCTCAAATGCAGATGGAATGTGTGACGAACTGGGAGCGCAGAGAGAGAACATACGGAACCTGATGTGCAGGCGTTTATGGGGGAGTTTATCGGGGTGCAGACAATAGGACAGATAGTCCACAGAACAACAAAAGACACAGCAATACAGTAGGGTTTTCAGGATGGCAATTTGGGACAGAAGGGGGCAGATAGGCCATGGGGCACTGCAGGAGTTGGAGTCTGCGGGCAGAGGGATTAAGTCCAACACAGGGCAGAGGTCGGGACACAATGGGGTTAATCCAGTACACAGGATGTGGCTCAGGGCAGAGAGGGTTAGGAGGTCAGTAACAGCCTTGAGATGGGATCTCCTGGGGCTTGTGGTCCATCAGTGAAGGAGGATGGGGGTGGGTCTGTGGGGTCTGGCCACAGCCAGACCTTGCACAGCAGCAGGCAGTGGGATGCAACCTGGGTGAGCAGAGAGAGCAGCCGGGGCCCGCTCCGGCATTATATACAGAGTTGGGCGCGTTCTCGTTGCCGTGGTAACCCGAGACTTGGCAGCAGGTTACCATGGCAACACCACATCTCCCCTCCCCCCTCAATGCCGACCACGCACAGTCGGCATACAAAGAAATGCATGCATACAGTGATCAGTCCCTCCGAATTGTAGCTGAATGAAAAGATGTATGGACAGTGGGGAAGCTATGACATATACACAGTCACCAGCAGCCCCTCGCCAAGGATGTAGGGAATCCCTCAGGAAACATGCAAAAGGAATATAGCAGGGCGCCCTGCTTTACATATTCAGTTGCACCCCATTTTCCTTGAAGAAGCTAAGATTGGGAAACACATTGGAACATCAGCACCTCCTTCATGGTTTTATGTTTGTTTGGCTTTATTTCACTGTTGCCCGTTATTTACATTGATGTATGAGGGGAGGGGACTTGGGGGCTGGTAAGCTGATTTTGGTTTGCTTTGGATATTACCAATGGTTTTTAGGAGTAGAACCTAAAACATTTTTATTTTCCATAATACATTTTTATTGAATTAAAATGACAAAAGCATACAGAATTGTCAGACATAAGAGAGAAAATACAAATCAATAACACTATCTAGGCCCACAACGTAAACAAGCGTGCACCAGTTAGATATACAATCAGGAGAATGTCTGTGGCGTAAAAACCATACAGGAGTACAGGAAGTCACATACCAGAAGCCCCCAAAAATATTTTAATATGACTTTATAATACAGTTCTGGTTTTACATTTGTGTGTTCTGAGTTTGTTCTGAGAGGTTTCCGCACCGTTCAAAATCCCATCCACTCTTCCTTTTGTTTCTTCTCAGAGTGTTATGCAGCTATCAAGCAAATGACTGTCTCTTGTGCAGTGCATGCTCCCCCTTTTGATTCTCTGATATATTGAGGGTGAACAATTTAGAGATGCCTTTGACCTACCAATGTGTTTTCTGCTCTAATGAGAGAAGCCTCTATCTCTCCTATGCTGACATGGAAGACTACTGAATAAAAGTTGGATTTACCATAACTATTTTCTTTTTTTTCCCCCAGATTCCACAACAGAAATTAAGCCACTCCGTTGTAACTCGCCCCATGAAAGGAATGAGAATAAATATTGTCAACCATCCTCCTGCCAAACAGGTTAAAGCCATACTTCTCTAGTTATCTTAGTCTAGTTTGTTAAAATGGTTAGGTGAAATTCGTTGATTTTGGTTAAATTTCATGTCCACTGTAACGTAGAGCATACTTGTATTGACACATGTGATGCCAGGAGATTGTTTTTTTTCCTTGGACATAGTCTGGCAAGTGTAAAGAGGTCTAGCATCATGGCCGTGAGGGGAGACCTCAAAAGGACTGATGTGCTGTGATTTGATTTAGGTGCTATAAGTTTTTTTTTTTTTTTTTCCTCTGTATTGCTTTACATCAAATTCCATCTTTGGTTTTTAAACACAAGCATAACATGAACAGTGCAGGTTCAGAATAGAGGATGGGTACATCTTTTTTCTTAGCACCATGACATACATACATACATACGTAAAGTTGCAAAGAAGTAAGAAACAAAAACACAACAGTGGCTCCTCAGTCGTGACCAATATATGTATAAGTTATCAGGATAACCTATATAGAGAGGTAATACTACTGATCCAAGTGGTCGTACATGAGCAAAACATATTAGATATGCATAGCATTTTTCTGATTATACTCGCATTAGACCCGAAAGAGCGGGCCCACCTGAACCCGACCTCCAAACTGTATACACATAGGTGATATAAGGAAAAGAAGAAAGAAAGCAAAACCCAGATAGAAGGAAAGGGAGGAGAGAGAGAATAAAAGAGCATCCACATGAGCAATAAGAAAACAGAGCATTCACATCATTCTTTATGAAAATCTTGCAGTCAGTTCTATACAGAAATATTAAATGGCATAGATAATTTTCCAGTGAGACCATTTCGCTTCAAACTTCTCAATAGAGTGATGACTGATCGCTAAGGCCCTCTTGTACACATAGTGTGTCTGTACTCTTTGACTTGCCTCTAAAATGGAGGGAGAGTTTGTCGATTTCCATCTACTAGTAATAGCCAATCTAGCAGCGATAAGAATGTGACCTAGTATTCTATATTTACTAGGGAAAAGGTTTAAAGTAAGGTTGAGTAGGGCCAAATGTACCCAACACCCTGGAAATAAGCGGGAAGACTTCCCGCCAGAACAATTGTAGACAAGGACATTTCCACAAAATGTGGTGTATATTCCCTTCTCCGCCGCAGTTTCTCCAACATAATGATGTGTTGGGGTACATTTTAGCTAATTTATATCGGGTAAAGTAGCTACGATGTATTATTTTCAGAGACCGATCCTAGTGGTTAGTACACCTAGAAATACTCTAACTACTGTTCAAGGCGTACTCCCATTCATCTTTTGTAAAGGATCTTTGCAAATCCCTTTTTCACCGATCTATGCTATTTACTGTGGAAATATCACGGTCATAATGTAAAAATTTATAAAATTTGGAAATTCCTTTATTCATTCTAATAGGGTTGGTTATGATGTGCCATAGCTTGGAGTCTATTTCCAGCCAGGACTGTAAGCCGTGCCAAGGAATCCCCTTATCTGAACAAAAGGGTGCATACCTTTTACTTGAGACGGGTTGTTTTATTTCTGCAAATGTACTATACCCACAGGTCCCTCAAAGGTTTAGTGTTAAGGTTTGGAATAAAGTGTTCGTATGCAGAGATTGGGATATTAATGTGCAGTTTAGGAGAGGAATTGGGCATTAATTTCAATCCCATTTTCCAAGCTTCCAATGTTGCGGTAATAGATGGTAAAAATGTGGTTAATATTTTAGGTGAAGCCGATCTGGCCAGAAGTAGGGCCTGTAGGTCTTTATTAGGGATCACATTCTGTTCTATTTGCACCCATAATTTGTCAGTAGGGACAAACCACGCCGGAAGTTGGTCTAAGAGTGTTGCATAATAGTACATAGGTAAGACCGGTAGCTTGGAGAAGAAGAGCTGAGCGGCAGCGCGAAGATTGAAGATCGAGTGAGGGAGCAGCTGGAGCCGGTGAGGAGTAGGAGAGCAGCTGGAGAAGGAAGACAGCTGGTGGGTAAGTATCCGTGCCTGAAGGAGGGAGCCCGGGCTGGAGCAGGGGTCAGCACAGCGATGTAAGTATAATTGGTGTCAGTGGGAGTAATAGTGTCCCATCATTCGTGTTAGTGTGGGAGGAATAGTGCCCCCTCATTGGTGTCACTGACACCAATGAGGGGGCACTTTTCCTCCCACTGACACCAATGAGGGGGCACTATGCCTCCCACTGACACCAATGATGGGGCACTATGCCTCCCACTGACACCAATGATGGGGCACTATGCCTCCCACTGACACCAATGATGGGGCACTATGCCTCCCACTGACACCAATGATGGGGCTAATAGGAAGAGGTGGAGTTTGCAGATGAAAGGGTGGGACAAATTTAGATGCGGGGGGGTTCCCCGATTTTAGTCTTGCCTAGGGCAGCACAAAACCAAAATACACCACTGCATACAGTAGTTGTTAAAAAAATAAACCAAACAAATACTCACCTGGTTTTAATCCAAAATGAAGCCTTTAACTGTACTTTAAAGTATACATTCACCTTGTGTAAAAAAAAAAAAAAAAAAAAAAGACAAATGCACATTTTTTGCAGATAAGTTATTTGTATTTTTTTTTTCTTACTACATTGCAGTCTTGCATTTCACCCACAATCAGCAGATCACAGGTGCAATGCTAGGATTCTACAGACTCTCGGCAAGTTTTCTGCCCGTACCTCTGATATGGGCAGGCAGTTTCTAAATGGCAGGAAGAATCAATGAACTACAAGTGCGCTCACCAGTGCTCTCGCAGTTCATTGAGAACTACAAGCTGTAAGCTGCAATAGCTAATGGTACTTGTAAGTCTAATTCGTTCACAGGAAACTGCAATGAATGGTGCTACTGTGTGGGCAGAGCCCCACATGGCTGCACTGTTTTCAAATTGTGGCAGCGGGTGCTGTAGCAATTGTATGTACAAATATGGACGTGAACATCCATTTTGCTAAAGATCCTCCATCTTGTCATTCCCACTCCAAATTGCCCTCCCTCCCTTTCTGTTGAATGGCAGGTGGTCTGGTGTGGCTGATTTCAGGAGTGCATCGGGCACAGCTGGATACACTTCTTGGTTGTAAACCCAATTAGCTGATTCCAGTGTCTGGCAGACTCTTGCCCGGAGCTGATCGTAAAGCTATAAACCCGCCAGTCACTGGACTTGAAAGCATTCCGGAATAGCAGTAAAACATCTCATTTGGAAACCATGTTTTCATACACTTTCATAACTTCTCGTTGGAAAAACATACAATAAAACAAAACATATATTCAGAGAGGTCATTTAAATAAGTCGCCTGATACCTTACACCCCTAGATTATGCCTACCCGAGAGCAGAAAGCGATATCTCTTTAACCGGCACAGCCAGATATGTCATATGTGAAGTCTGGGTGTTCAGAATATCATTCTGCATATTATCCTACCAGTGGATAGGATGCTACATGTACCTATAGAAGGTTATTGACCATGTTATAACTTGGGAGGGATTTTTGTCCTAGCTTGGGTGTCTGCCTAGACCCCCCTCCCCAAATGAGGCGATTGGCCCTTGGCTTCAGAGACACCCCTTGCTGGGGAACTACAAAATAGGCTGTCAGGCCTGGAGAAGTAAGTAGAAGAGATCTCCCTTTTAACATCAGGAACGAACTTTGGGAGAAACGGTACCCTTTTGTTCATGACACTTGAATCAGCTTAAAACAAGGACTCTGGCAAGTATTCTACCTCTCTAAACTTCTTTCTGTTATCTTTCTGCTGTGTGTGTGTGTGTGTGTGTGTGTGTGTGTGTATATATATATATATATATATATATATATATATATATATATATATATATATATATATATATATATATATATATATATATACACAATGTGTGTGTATGTGTGTATAGTAATACAGTGAGGAACAGAAGTATTTGAACACCCTGCGATTTTGCAAGTTCTCCCACTTAGAAATCATGGAGGGGTCTGAAATTCACATTGTAGGTGCATTACCACTCAGAGACAGGAATTAAAAAAAAAAAAATTCAGGAAATCACATTGTATGATTTTTAAAGAATGTATTTGTCTTGCACTGCTGAACATAAGTATTTGAACACCTGAGAAAATCAGTGCTAATATTTGGTACAGAAGCCTTTGTTTGCAATTACAGAGGTCAAACGTTTCCTGTAGTTCTTGACTAGGTTTGCACATACTGCAACAGGGATTTTGGCCCACACCTCCACACAGATCTCCTCTAGATCTGTCAGCTTTCAGAGCTGTCGCTGAGCAACACGGAGTTTCAGCTCCCTCCAAAGATGTTCTATTGGATTTAGGTCTGGAGACTGAGTAGGCCACTCCAGAACCTTGATATGCTTCTTTCGGAGCCACTCCTTGCTTATCCTGGCTGTGTGCTTCGGGTCGTTGTCATGTTGGAAGACCCAGCCACGACCCATCTTCAATGCTCTTGATTGAGGGAAGGAGGTTGTTGCTCAAAATCTCACAATAAATTCCCCCATTCTTCCTCTCCTTAATACAGTGCAGTCTTCCTGTCCCCTTCGCAGAAAAGCACCCCCAAAGCATGATGTTACCACCCCCATGCTTCACAATAGGGATGGTGTTCTTGGGATGCAACTCATCCTTCTTTTTCCTCCAAACATGACGAGTGAAGTTTAGACCAAAAAGTTCTACTTTGGTCTCATCTGACCATATGACTTACTCCCATGCCTCCTCTGGATCATCTACATGGTCATTGGCAAATTTCAGATGGGCCCGAACATCTGATGACTTGAGCAGGGGAACCTTCCGTGCAATGCTTGATTTGAAACCTTGACAGCGTAGTGTTCTACCGACCGTGATCTTTAAAACTGTGGTCCCAGCTCTCTTCATGTCATTGACCAGCTCCTCCCTTGTAGTTCTGGGCTGATTCCTCACCTTTCTTCTCATCAGTGATACCCCACGAGGTGAGATCTTGCATGGAGCCCCAGTCCAAGGGAGACTGACAGTCGTCTTTAGCCTCTTCCATTTTCTAACAATTGCTTAAACAGTTGATCTATTTTCACCAAGCTGCTTGGCAATTGCCCCGTAGCCCTTTCCAGCCTTGTGGAGGTCCACAATTTTGTCTCTGGTGTCTTTTGATAGCTCTTTGGTCTTGCCCATGGTAGTAGTTGGCATCTGACTGACTTGTGGGGTGGACAGGTGTCTTTAAAGAGCTCAGACAGGTGCTACCAAGTTAGATTAATGAGTTGAGTAGAGGTGGACTTTTTAGTTCCACCGTAACAGTACAGTACGGAGGCACAGTAACAGGTCCTTGAGAGCCAGAATTCTTGCTGTTTCTTAGGTGTTCAAATACTTATGTTTAGCAGTGCAAGACAAATTCTTAAAAAATCATACAATGTGATTTCCTGTGGGTTTTTTTTTTTTTTTTTTTTTTTTTTAAATTCTGTCTCTCAGAGTGGGAATGCACCTACAATGTGAATTTCAGACCCCCTCCATGATTTCTAAGTGGGAGAACTTGCAAAATTGCAGGGTGCTCAAATACTTCTGTTCCTCACTGTAAATCCTATTTTCTGAAAAGTGTTGAACTGTTTCTAAAGCTCTTTAATGCAAACTAAGAATCCCTGTCTCTGAAGAGCGCTACTGTGTTATAAACTTCTGCATACGTCTGCCTGCGGTGACCGTGTGTATACAGACGCTTATTCAAACATCATAGTGTTACTGCTAAGATTGCCGAATTTCCTCCTTCTCCGTACAAAAAGGCGGTGGTGGCAGAGTGAAGGGTTAATTATCCTGAACCAGTAACAATCGCTCTCAGGCTGCGGCACATAGATTGTGGTCCAGTGAGCTGGAAAAACTTTGTGCAGGGTGTAGCTGAGAGTAGCATTGTTACGCACGTGACAGCACGGTTTTAGATTGGCTAGTCCTTTGGTCACAGGTTGGTTAGAAGGGTTGGGGGTCTGACGCCACGCCCGTCACATATTGGCTGGCAGCGTACGTGGGATAGTTTGCAGTAGGGTATTCAGTGCAGTGTTAGGAGTTAGCTCTGCATTGAAGGATTGTAACCTTTGTGGAAACAGTCCTTAGAGGCAAGCGGTGCATAATATAGATAGATAGAGATCCTTCCTTTTTCTGCTTTCTATTCTACCTTTGCTTGCAATTATACCTGGTTTAGCAGAATACAAGAAAATGAGCAACACTGATTTAAGTACTGAATGTGCGTCACGAGGCATTGACGTCTGTGGCAAAACTCGTGAAAATCTGATTTATGACTTACATGAGTATGATAGCCGGGCAGACCAGAACCCGGGGGAACCTGGAACTGAAGGGGTTCCCGCCACCTCCTATCCTAGTGGCTCAAATACGGCATTGCAGGATGGGCATACAGAGACTGACACTGGAGTACCACAGCATGTCACCTCCATGCCATAGCAGGAGCAGGCCAACACTGGAGTGCCTGTAACCAGCAGAGACTCTCCTCAGATGCAGGAAGCCCTGAAACACATCCAGGAGACAGATCCTCTGGCATACTTGCAGTTCCTTGAACGCCAAGCAGCGGCTGAGAGAGAGGAATGCCAGGCTGAGAGAGAAGCTGATCGTCAGCATGAAATGGAGATGGCTAGGCTTAAGCAGCAGCGACAGGCTCAGAACCTCGGGTTCCTAGAGCACAGGGACGCCTCTCCGGACGTTTCCAGTGATGGAAAAAGACTGTGACATTGACATGTATTTACTGTCATGTGAAAAAACTTGTTGTCAGTACCATCTGCCCCAAGCACAATGGGCTCGGTACCTGACACCAGGGCTACAAGGCAAGGCCCTGGATGCGTTTGTCGAATTGCCAGAGGGGCAGGACGACAGTTATGAAGCTCTAAAAGAAGCCATCGTCTGGAAGTACCAGCTGACCCCGGAACTGTACCACAAGCGGTTTAGTTCCTTGCAAAAGGGAACTGGGGACACTTACACGGATGTGGTAAGTCGCTTACGCACCACATTCTGGCAGTGGGCCAGAGGACTGAAAGCTGACTCCGAGTCCCTGGAGGATCTCCTGATACGAGATCAATTACTTCAGACAGTTTGTATTGGAGAGAGAACCCGCATCTGCCAAAGCTGCAGCAGACTCCTATGTCCACACGCGGGTGTCTGACCACCGCAAGGCTCCTCTGAATGGCCGGAAGGCAGGGAAATCACCCATAGCAACCCCTCCTGCGCTGGTGACTCAAGCTTCCCATCACCCAATACCTACAGTACCTGGGACCAAGCTATTCCTGACTGACAACCGCAGATGTTGCACCTGTGGGAAACCCGGACATCTCAGGACGCAATGTCCTGAGCAGAAGAAGATGACATCACTGGCCCACAACTCTTCCTCCGTGCTGTTTGTCAGTGGTAAACCTCTGGGAACTAGCACCAACCTACAGCCAGTCATAGTCTGCAACCGGACCGTAACTGGTTTCCGTGATACCGTAGCTGAAGTCCCCTTAGTCCGACCAGAGGTAATAGAGGAAAAGGACATCATCCCCAAAAAGTTCCTTACCCTCACCAGAGTGGGGGGAACCCGTTTCCGCATACCCTGTGCCTATGTGTTCATCGATTGGGGTGCAGGAAGGGGGATGAGGGAGGTGGGAGTCTCGGATGAAATCCCCACAGCCGTCCTATTGGGTGCTGATCTAGGCACTCTTATCTCCTACTACGCACCTGCTAAGAACACTCCGGATGCCCCCCTGGAACTCTCTGGACATAGCAAGGTACTGTGTGCAGATGTTGGTAATATCTGGACAACCTTTGGATGGACGAGGTTGGGAGTGGAGTGGGGTTTCAGAGTTCTCCATCACCTGGAGAAGCAAAGGAGATCCCCTTGCAGGGGGAGGTAATGAACTCCTGTGTACCTAATGTTACAAATGTACATAATGATGATAATGATACTAATGATGCATTACCAATATTAGTGGTCACCCACAGTGTTGCAAGGGCGGCTGAGGCACAGGCTCTGGTCTCAGAACAGCAGGAGGATGTCTCTGACCCCTCCCATTTTTCTGACCCAGTTGACTCTGCCTCCATTGAGCCTCAGCAGCTGTCATTGTTTGCTACAGGACCGCTGGCTGGGACTTGTAGTTCCACCTTTGAGGCAGCACTGCAGACAGACTAGACCCTGGAGCAGCTCAGAAGTTTGGCTAATCACCCCCCTGCGGAGAATGACAAACAAAAGGTTTACTGGAACCAAAGAAGGCTGTATAGGGAGGACTTGCCCACCGTGGGAAGTGGGGCTGATCTTGGTAGGAGACAGCTTGTTGTGCCTAATCAATTTAGAGGACAGTTGCTGAAAGTGGTTCACGAAATTCCCTTAGCAGGGCACCTGGGGATCACGAAGACCAGGGTGTGATTAGTTCACACCTTTTACTGGCCTACCATGCTCACTGACATAGCTGATTACTGTCGGTCCTGTGTTATCTGCCAGCGAGTTGGCAAGGCAGGAGATGTGCACAGGGCCCCATTACAACCTCTGCCTGTGGTTGACGAACCTTTTAAGAGGGTGGCAGTGGACATCGTTGGGGCCTTTAGCCATCCCTAGCAGCTCAAGCAAACGTTATATCCTGACAGTGGTCGTGGTTGTGACCATTCACAGCTAGACACACTAGTATACAATGGATGTCATGAATGAAGCCATCCATTGTATACAACTGTCATGTGACCTGCTGTGATTGGTCACAGGAGGTCACATGGTACCGGCAACGGGGCCGGTACTCAGATCTGTTATCGGCCGTGCCTTAATTTTTAATATTTCAAAGACATACTATGCCTCAAAATGTAGGTCTGGGTCTTGTGATTCTCACAATATAAAGCTCTTCGGTGTAGGATTTATAATTTTTAAACTAAAACCGTTTGATGTGCTATATAATTAAAAGTTGAAATGCATTTCTCACTCTATCAAGCTTGCCATGTGCACTTTTTAAATTTGATCAATCAATTGGTTAGTGTAATGTTTACTATCTTTACTCACTCCAAACACTCCACACAGTTACTCTGCCCACTCCATAAAGTTACTCTGCCCAGTCCAACCTTTTCACAGTTACTCCAGCCACTCCAACCACACAAGTTACTCAAGCCACTCCACCCAGTTACTCCGCCCACTCTAATTGTAGACTACTGGTGGAGGCAAGAACACTTCACACAATTTCCCCAGAAATTGTAGCTTTTCTAGTTATTATTTTGGAACCACTAGTCAATATGAGGATAGGAGTTGCCTATCTATAAAATTTCAGTCTTAATGTTCAGAACAGAAATTAAGCCATGGGGTTTTATGTGGATCAGTAAAGTGGTGTTCCAGTGCTTGCCAGAGGATGACACAAATTCTAGTCACCATGGCGATCTTGCCCCTGGGATTTATCAAGTACTGGATTAAGAGAACAGTAATTTTGATTTACTTGTAAAATGTGAATCTAGGAGTACAGTACAGGACACGGAGAACCCCCCCCCCCCCCCCACCCTGCCCCCTCTCTCCCTCCTTTTTTAGCAATGCTTGCTAGAAAAACTGAGGACTTATGAGTTGGGTAGGGTTATTGGAGTGTGCCTGAGAGCATGTCCTGCAAATCTTCAGCTAGTGTTCAATCATGTCCTGCCCGTGTCCTGTACTCAAAAGATACAGAATTAACAAGTAAGTCAAAATTCCTTTTTTGTTTTTGACATGGGGAGCTGGCCAGGGGTATTTTAATTAACATTTGCAAAGATGGTAAGAGATTAAGGCCTAATTTATGTGTGTGCTTTATAATTGTATGTCTTTTTAGATATCTTCACAGCATGATGATGAAGAGGACATGGAATTGGATCATATTCCCACTAAACAAATAAAGATTACGGCAGCTAACAAGCAGAAGGAACAGGTAAAAAATTTAAATTGACCAATGCGGGAAGTGATTTCAATTAAAGCAAAGCTTTTATTTAATCTATAATATAAAAACAGAACAGCCTTTTCTATTTGCTTTTTTATAGCTCTGTGGGCTGCTCAGACCCATTCGTCATTATGGATGCACAGTCAGCATGCCCCAACACCCTGTCTGCTCTGTTTCTCTTCTCAGTGTTTACACTTCTAGTAGGTCTCATTTTGCAGAAGTGTATCTCCTGCTTTCTGCCTGCAGTCTTGGATTCTTTTTGTCATCATGATTCATATAACCTCTTTCTTCACAGTGTCGCTCTCCATCTGCCACCCACTTCCTTTCCTACCAATGCTACATACTCTTCCGTTTTGTCTGCATCTCTCCCCTTTTGCTGCATTCCCAGATAATGAAGCCTGTCTATCGCCCCTGCCTACAGTACAGAGCAAATGGAATGGATTTATACACTCAGAGACCATTATAAATCTGCGCTTAGTTGAAATGGAATATATAAGTAAGCCACCAGCACTAAAGTTGTGATACCCAACATACAGTACTTAACCTTTTGCCGCCCAGCCACTGCATAAAAACGTTTGCAGGGCGGCACAGCTGCGCAAAAGCACGTTTTAAAACTTGCTCCCCGCTCCCGAGGTTTTCGCGGGCAGGGGGCGCACATTCGTCCCAGACAGAGAAGAAGACCGAAGAACTGTGAGTACAAAAGCACTACACATTCAGTTAGAACACACCCAGGACACATTTAACCCCCTGATGGCTTCACTGCCTTGTCACCAGTGTCATTGATCAGTGCACAGATTTTTACTGATCACTGTATCAGTGTCCCTGGCGACTTCAAATAGTATTAGCGCCCCTCCCAGATAGCGCCAGATTGCCTGCTAGTACACCAGTAATCAGATCAGCGCTATACCAGTGTTCACATTAATATAGTATCCCCAAAAACGCAGTGTTAGCTGTATCAGCCCCGACACCTGCCAGCACCTGCGTTTAGCCCCTACGCCCCCCCCCCCCTTCTCCCCCAGCAAGTGCAGTGTCAGTAGATAACTGTCACTTGATACATTACACACAAAACCGCAGTGTTCACAGAATCAGGCCTGATCTCTGTTAGTACTTGTCGGTAAATTTTTTGTAGCGGTTCAAGCAGTCCCTGACAGCCAGGCGCTCTTTTTCCCGTGAGTCACACTAGGTACCTGTAAATTTTGTGACCAAAATGTCCAACCAAAGGTACTATAGTGAAGAGGCCTATAGGATTCTGAGCATGTCAAGTGAGAGCGAAGGGGAAGACTCACTGGCAAAATCGGGCTCAGAATACGAACCTATAGACAGCAGCGGCACCCTGACAGATAGCTCAGACGACGAAGAAGAGGTCCCTGCTAAGATCGGTTGTACTTGACCCCATTCCCAGGTTGCTGAGGTGGTACAAATGCATGATGACTCTCATATGCAGCAGAGTGTCAGTACTAGTGCCGCACTACCTTTTGGTGAACTGGCGAGCACCAGCGGCCTAGTACATCCTGGTTTTATACATACCAGCACTGCAGTATCACTTGGTGACGTGGCGAGTCCCATAAGTGCAGTACAAGCTGGTGTGGCAAGCACAAGTAGTGTCCCGCGGCCATCAAGAATTCACAGACAGGCCGTAGAGCCCCTAGTATCCTTCCGGATGTGCTTGCAAATCTCGATTGGCAGCCCACAAATTCTGCAGCACCCGCACTTCTCCCCCTTCACTGCCCAACCCAGAATTCAGGTGGAAACAGCAAATTTAAATACTCCCCTTTTATTTTTTTGAGCTGTTTTTCACAGATTATCTTTATGCATTGATTGTGGATCAAAGCAATTTATATGCACGACAATTTATCGGCGCCAACCCAAATTCAAACCTTGCCAGACCATTCGCATGGAAACCCATTACGGTTTCCGAATTTAAAGTTTTTTTCGGCCTAACCCTCAATATGGGCATTAATAAAAAAAATCAATTGCGGTTGTATTGGTCCACAGACCCGCTTGTTCATATGTCCGTGGTCTCTACTGCCATGGCCAGGCATAGATATGAGATGATAATGCGATTTATGCACTTCTACGACAACACACTCAGTCGTCCTCGGGGTGACCCTGAATTTGACCAGCTCCACAAAATTTGGCCCCTCGTAAATCACTTTAACCAAAAATTTGCAGATATGTATGCTCCCCATAAAAACATCTTCATCGATGAGTCCCTCATTCAATTTTCTGGCCGCCTTGTAATCAAACAGTTTCTCCCCAGCAAGCGTGCCAGATATGGGGTCAAGATGTATAAGACCTGTGAGAGGGCAACAGGCTATACATGTAAGTTTTGGATTTACGAGGGAAAAGATAGTCACATGGAGCCCCCCGGATGCCCAGACTACATGGGGAGCAGTGGCAAGATAGTTTGGGACTTGGTGTCATCCTTTTTCCATATGGGGTACCACTTATACGTGGACAATTTTTATTCAGGCGTGCCACTATTTAGAGATTTGTTCAAACTGGGAATTTGCGCATGTGGCACTGTGTGACCTAATTGCCGGGGCTTCCCCCAACGGCTTGTAAATACCCGTCTTAGAAAGGGGGAAAAAGCCTGCTTGAGAAACGAAGAATTGCTCGCAGTGAAGTGGAAGGACAAACGGGATGTTTACCTCCTGTCTTCCATTCACGCAGATTTGACCGTCCAAATTACCATGGCAGCTGGTGTTGTTGAGAAGCCCCTCTGTGTCCACGATTATAACCTTAACATGGGAGGGGTGGACTTCAATGACCAGATGATGAAGCCGTACTTAGTTTCCCGAAAAACCAGACGCTGGTACAAAAAAGTGTCTGTTTATTTCAATTGGCTGTTTATAACGCTTTTGTTCTCTTCAAAGCAACTGGACATAGTGAATCCTTCCTAAAATTCCAGTTAGAGATCATCAGGGCCCTTTTGTATCCAGAAGGTGCTGCACCCCAAACCCCCATCCCAGATGCAGTTAGCCGGCTGCATGAGAGACATTTTCCCGATACCATTCCTGGTACCCCAACCCAAAGAACACCCCAAAAAAGATGTCGTGTCTGCAGCAAACGTGGAATTAGGCGTGACAGCCGCTATTGTTGTCCCTCCTGTCCTGGCCAACCTGGCCTCTGCGTCAAGCCCTGCTTCCGCCTCTACCATACACTAGTGAACTATTAGTATAGGGTACAGCACGGCACAGTTCACGGCACATTTACACAGGGTCTCGAAAGATGTTAGGCAGTCAGGAAACTGGCTATCGCATTTGGAGAGACCCTACCATCTGTTTTAAAAATGTTTAAAGTTTGAAAAAAAAAGTAAAAAAAAAAAATTTAAAGTACAAATCCCCCCCCCAAAAAATAAAAAAATTTAAAAACCAAAAATAGGTTTTTTTTTTGTTATTTTTGTGATTTGTTTTACTTTTACTGTTTTATTGTTAATAATTTCTGTTTGCAGGAATGCTTTCAGCTTCAACACTGACCTGTTTATTCTGACAGCAATAGGAACTTGCTCTCAGAATAGACATAAATCAATGTGGGCAGTGCTGTTGGATGAGATTTTTCATCCACAGTTAAAAAAAAGAGCATATATGCCGAAGCATGGGGGCCTGGGGTGCCCAGTGGGTGGATGGCCCCTATGCTTCGGCATATATATTTTATATTTGTTGGCACATTTCATGTGTGCCTACCATTAGTGGGTGGATGCGGGGAGGTTTTCTAATGGTGGGCATACCATCACACACTTTTCCTTGCAGAGATATTTCAATTATAAAGTTGTTTTATTGAGTTTGTTTTATTGTTAACCATTGTTGATTTCTTTGCAGGAATGTCAAACTGCAGCACTGACCTGTTTATTCTGACAGCAACAGGGTCTTGCTTTCAGAATAGACATAAATAGGTGTGTGCAGTGCTGTCAGATGAGATTTTTCATCCGTAGTTAAAAAAAGAGCATATATGCCAAAGCATGGGGGCCTGGGGTGGCCAGTGGGTGCATGGCCCCTATGCTTCGGCATATATATTTTATATTTGTTGGCACATTTGTTGGTCATGAGCATTGACCCTGTGCCAGTATGGAAACATCGATTGCACCATGCATTTGAGGTATCGCCATGAACGTCAGATCAAGGGCAGTAATTATAGCTCTAGACCTCCTCTGTAAATCTAAAATGGTAGCTTGTAAAGGCTTTTAAAGCGCTGCCTATAGATATTAAAAATGTATGCAGTTTGTCGCCATTGCACAGGGCATGCAAAATTTTAAAGCATGTCATGTTTGGTATCTATTTACTCAGCATAGCATCATCTTTTATATCATACCAAATAATTGGCCAATATATAGTATTTTTGTGCATTAAAATTAAAAAAGTGTATATTTTTCAAAAAAATTGCGTTTGAAAAATCGCTGTGTAAGTAATATGTGAGATAAAAAATTGCAGCACTCACCATTTTATTTACTAGGGTGTCTGCTCTAAAAAAAAATATGTAATGTTTGGGGGTTCACCTTAATTTCCTAGCAAAAATACAGATTTTTTTAATGTGAACAAAGTGTCAGAAAAGGCTTGGTCTTCAGGTGGTTAGAAGAGTGAATGATGTGTGGCATAAACTTCTAATGCTGGGCATAAAACGCCCCCACCCCCCCAAAATGACCCCTTTTTGGAAAGTAGACACCCCAAACTATTTGCTGAGAGGCATATTGAATCAATAGAATATATTTTTTTTGGAAAATGACAAAAAAAAAAAATTACACAAAATTGTCATTTAAATAATTTATTGCTCACACAAGCCATATGTATATGTGGAATTACTCCCCAAAATACATTCTGCTACTTCTCCCAAGTATGGGGGTACCACAGGTGAGAGACATTTTGGCAGTCTAGCCAAGTACAGGACCCCAAAATCCAATAAGCACCTTCAGGCATTTAACCACTTCCTGTCCGGACACTTTTACCCCCTTCCTGTCCAGGGCAATTTTTAGCTTTCAGCGCTATCACACTTTGAATGACAATTGCGCGGTCATGCAATACTGTACCCATATGAATTTTTTAACATTTTTTTTTAGAGAGATAAAGCTTTATTTTGGTGGTATTTATTCACCGCTGGGATTTTTATTTTTTTACTATGTAAATGAAAAAGTCCAAAAATTTTGAAAGTGTTTTTTTAAATAAAATTTTGCAAATAAATAATATTTCATCACAAATCTTGGCCAAAATTTATTCCGTTATTTTTTTAGTAAAAAAAAAATCCAAATTAGTTTATAACCAAAAATTATTATTTTTAAACATTTTTTTTTTAATTTTTATTTTATTTTTTTTGTATTTTTATTTTTATTTTTTTTTTTTTTTACATACTGTCACCCTAGCAGTACAGTGTCACCATGGCGACACTGTACTACTTGTGGGGGGTGATGTAGATTTTTTTTTTTTTTTTTTACACTGATTGCTTTTACACCTATATAGGATGTAAAAGCAATAATTACTCTTTCTCTCTGTCTGCATTCTTGCAGTCATTGAGAATTACTGAGTGAGCTGTGAGTGGTCACAGCTTGTCACATGGTACAAGGCTGTTGTGAATAGCCTTGTACCATGTGACCTCTGTAATCATTCACAGATTTCACACGTAGTAAGCAATGATGTCACAAGTGACATCTTGCTTACTACTTTGCATGTGATCACTGATTCGCCAATCAGTGATCACATGACCGGGACCTCATACAGAGGTCCCGTCCGACGATCGGTGTTTCACTGTGTCCGGAGGACACAGCGGGCACCGGATCGCGGTGGTGCGCGCTCCCAGGGAGCGTGCACAGCTAGAAAAGGCGGGTGCCGTTTATGAACGGCAACCCGCCCCTGGACTGCCACCGCCCTGCCGTTTATAAACAGCAGGTGGACGGCAAGAGGTTAAAGGGCTTTATTTCCTCATTACACTTCCTGACTACCTATCACAGTTTCGGAGACCCTGGAATGCCAGAATAGCACCAAACCCCCCCAAATGACCAATTTTTGGAAAGTAGACACCCCAAGGAATTTGATAAGTATTTTGCAGATCTCATTTGTTGCCACAAGTTTTTGGAAAATGAAGAAAGAGAAAACAAAAACATATTTTTTCTTTTTTATATTTCAAAGCCTTGTGAGGAAAAAATTAGATCTGCAAAATACTTACCATGCCTCTTTTTAAATTCCTTGGAGTGTCTACTTTCCACAAAGGGGCTATTTGGGAGGGGGTTGGTGCTGTCCTGGCATGTCAGGGCCTTCAAAACTGTGATAGGTAGTGAGGAAGTGAAGAAGTTACGCACCTTCAGGCTTTCAAAGTGGTCATTGGATTTCAGGCTCCTGTATGTGGCTAGGCTCCCAAAAAGTCTCACACGTGTGGTATCCTCATACTCAGTAGAAGTAGCAGAATGTATTTTGGGGTGTAATTCCACATATACCCATGGCTTGTGCAAGAAATAAATTTAAATGACAATTTTGTGTAAAAAAAAAAACAAAAAAAAAAAACATTTGTCATTTTCCAGAAACTTGTGGAAAAAAAATAAATCTTCCATGGACACAATGTCTCTCAGCAGATAGCTTAGGGTGTCTACTTTCCGAAAAATGGTCATTTGGGGTGTTTGTTCTATCCTGGTATTTTAGCACCTCAAGAGATGTGATGGGCGGTCAGAAAGTAAAAGCTGTGTAAATTTCAAATTATCTATACCATAGTTTGCAGACGCTATAACTTTCACACAAAGCAATCAATATACACTTACTGGGATTTTTTTTACCAAAAACATGTAGCAGAATACATTTTGGTCTAAATTTATGACAAAATTTGAAAAAAAAACAATTTTTTTCTACTTTCAGCTAAAAAAAATATATCGTAAACTCAAAGTTTTTGTGTTTTTTTTTTTTTTTTTTGTTTATAGTGCAAAAAATAAAAAGCGCACAGGTGATATTATACCACCAAAAGAAAGCTCTATTTGTGTGAAAAAAAGGACGTAAATTTTGCATGACTGCGCAATTATCATTTGAATTAGTGCAGCGCCGAGTAGCAAAAAAAAGTCCTTGTCATTAAGGGGAGTAAATCCTCAGGAGTGCAAGTGGCTAAAGAAAAATGCAGTGCTTAAAACATACATTTACAGTTTTTCAAAGGTTAAGAAATAGCAAAAAATAACTAACCACTCTAAATCTTAAGTGCAGCAACAAGCAAATGAAGTCCATAAGATATAATCTGAAAAGTAAAGATTACGGTATGCAACATCAATGCTCCACAATTGATGGCTAATTGTCTAGTAGTGTTCTGATTGACACCGCACTGCTTACCAGATGAAAATGACTATATTTATGAGTGGTCAAGAGACGCTCAGTCCCTTTCCACTGGAGTTCATGCTGATTGATATATTCTTACTGAGAGCTTTTTGCTCTCTTAAGTGGTTTGGTGTGCCATTCTGAACTCTACACAGACATTTATTCAGCATTTGTGGAGCATTCGTGTTGCTACAGTGAACTTTACTTATTTCTGATTATATCATATGGACTCCATTCACTTGTGACAATTTAGAGCTGTTGGTTTTATTATTTCTTAACCTGTGAATAATTGCATATGTATGTTTTAAGCTATGCACTTTTTGTTAGTATACACTCAGAGAGCAGGGCCTGGTTGGGCAGATGTACTCAAGGGCTGGCGGATGGGAAGATGGCTTCTTAGACTTGAGTACCTAATTTTGGGGTGAGCATGTTCAGAAGAGTGTTGTGGCCGCATGTTAGAATTTCCATTTCTGTTATTCAAGTTACACTGACAGTCTTCTTAATTTTAATGCATGAATGGTCGTCTATTTGAAATTACCCTGTTATATGAACACAAGGTGGCAGAGGAAATCTGGCGAGTTCTTGTGTCTTGTCCATAAATGAAATGTGCTTAACAGCATGCTAGAAATTATGTCCAGGCGGTTGACCTTATCTGCTAATAAAGTCCTTGCCATCATCCCTTGGCTCTTTTAAAGGACCTAAATACCGGTAGGCAGCCTTTCAGGTCATGTGACCGATGTGATTGACATCGAAACCACGCAATCGCAAGTATGCATTGAAGGCTGTGACGATTGCGTCGTCAGACCCCAGCCCTTCTCACCAAACTTGTGACCGAAGGACTAGCCAATCTAAAACTGTGCTGTCACGTGCATAACAATGCCACGCCCAGCTGCACCCTGCACACCGATTTTCCAGCTAATGGACCACAACCTGTGTACCTGAAGCCTGAGAGCGATTGTTACTGGGGCAGGTTAATTACGCAATTAACCCTTCACACTGCCACCACCTCCTTTTTGTACAGAGAAAAAGGAAACTCGGCAGTATCAGCAATAACACTGTTTGAATAACCGTCGGTATACCACTGTCACCGCAGGCAAAGATATACCGAAGTTTAAAACACACACACAGTAGAGCTTTTCAGAGGCAGGGATTCTTAGTTCGCATTAAAGAGCTTTTAAAGGTCAAGTGTGCAATAAAAAATATTTACAGAAAAAGATGTAGCCAATATATATATCTAAATATACAGAGAACAATAGCACAGCAAAGAGGTAACTGAAAGGAATTTAGATAAAGTACTTGCCTTCAGCCTTGGGTTAAGCAGATTAGGTTTCAGAGCCAAAAGGGTCTTATCCTCCAAAGTTCCAATTTTAAAAGGGAGATTCTTCAACTCGGCTTAGCTTAGTTTTTCTAGGAACTCCACAGGGTGTCTCCCTGAAGCAGAGAACCAATCGCCTCAATACTAATATTATGGCCAATAACTTTTCCTAGGTACATATAACATTCTATCCACGACTATATTAATACCCAGAATCATTTGCTGAACATTTAGATATGAAATATGACATACCTGCTTGAATGGTTAAGGAGAGATAATTTTCTGCTCCCCTGTGTATGTCAGGGGGTGTAATATACCAGGCGATTTGTATTAAAGTGAGCCATCTGAATATGTGCTCCATGTTTGTGTTATTTCCTATTTGGAGATATAAAATTATATGGAAAACTGGGTTTTAAAATGTAAGTCTGTTTTACGACTCCCTGGAATGTCTTTTGAAGCTCAGTGAGGGCTCGGTTTATGGCTTTTACGACCCCTTCTCCAGCAAGAGTCTCGCAGGCAGAGGGGCACCAGCTAGTTGTAGGATTTATAACTATGACGCCCTCCCAATAAGTTTGCTGCCTGTGATCTGCCTCAAACAGACCACATGTCACTCAACAGAGAGGGAGGGGGGAAGAGGAAAGCTGATTTGGGAGTAGAAATGATACAAAATGGAAGATTCTTAACAAGATGGATGACCACGTCCATCTCGGTGTGCACGATTGCTACAGAAGCGAGCTGCCCATGACGTCTTACTGTGAGTTACTGTGCTGTGAGTGCGCTTTCAGCACAGGAAAGCCGTTCCCAATAGATGTACAGGTGCATTTCAGTTTATTAGAATATCATCAAAAAGTTAATTTATTTCAGTAATTCAATTCAAAAAGTGAAACTCATATTTTATATAGTTTCATTACACACAGAGTGATATATTTCAAGTATCTCTTCTTTTAATTTTGATGATTATGGCTTCCAGCTAGTGAAAATCCAAAATTCAGTATCTTACAAAATTAGAATATTGTGAAAATTCAATATTGTAGATTCATGGTGTCACACTCTAATCAGCTAATTAACTCAAAACACCTTTAAATGGGAAAGACTGCTGACCTTGACAGTTTTCCAAAAGACAATCATTGACGCCCTCCACATGGAGGGTAATTCACAAAAGGTCATTGTTAAAGAAGCTGGCTGTTCAGAGTGCGGTATTCAAGCATATTAATGGAAAGTTGAGTGGAAGGAAAAAGTGTGATAGAAAAAGGTACACAAGCAACAGGGATAACCACAGCCTTGAGAGGATTGTGAAGCAAAGGTAATTCAAGAATCTGGAGGAGATTCGCAAGGAGTGGACTACAGCTGGTGTCAGTGCTTCAAGAGCCACCACACACAGACGTATATAGTACATGGGCTACAATTTTCACATTACTTGTTTCAAGCCACTCCTGAACCAGAGACAACATCAGAAGCGTATTATCTGGGCTAAGGAGAAAATGGACTGTTGCTCAGTGGTCCAAAGTCCTGTTTTCGGATCAAAGTATATTTTGTATTTAATTTGGAAATCAAGGTCAGAGTCTGGAGGAAGAGTGGAGAGGCACAGAATCCACGTTGCATGAGGTGCTGTGTGAAGTTTCCACAGTGATGATTTGGAGAGCCATGTCATCTGCTGGTGTTGGTCCACTGTGTTTTATCAAGTCCAAAGTCAGCTCAGCCCTCTATCAGGGAATTCTAGAGCACTTCATGCTTCCCTCTGCTGTCCAGCTTCATGGAGATGCTGATTTCATTTTCCAGTAGGACTTGGCACCTGCCTACACTGCCAAAAGTACCAATACCTGGTTTAATGATCATGGTATCATTCTGCTTGCTTGGCCAGCAAACTCGCCTGACCTAAACCCCATAGAGAATCTTGGGAGTATTGTCAAGAGGAAGATGAGACACCAGACCCAACAATGGAAACGAGCTGAATACTGCTATCAAAGCAACCTGGGCTTCCATAACACCTCAGCAGTGCCACAGGCTGATTGCCTCTCTGCCACGCTGCATTGATGCAGTAATTCATGCAAAAGCAGCCCCAAAAGAGTATTGAGTGCACACTATGCTGTACATGGACATACTTTTCAGTAAGCCAACATTTCTGTATTAAAAAATCTTTTTTTGGTCCTCTGTAATATTCCAATTTTCTGAGATACTGAATTTTAGGTTTTGACTAGCTGTAAGCCATAATCCTCAAAATTAACCACTTGAGCCCCAGAGGATTTACCCCCCTTAATGACAAGGCCTTTTTTTGCTGTTTGGCGTTGCACTAATTCAAATGATAATTGCGCGGTCATGCAACGCTGTACCCAAACAAAATTTACGTCCTTTTCTTCACACAAATAGAGCTTTCTTTGGTGGTATTTGATCACCTGTGCGCTTTTTATTTTCTGCGCTATAAACAAAAAAACCACGAAAATTTTGAAAAAAAAACAATATTTTCTACTTTCAGCTATAAAAAATATATCGTAAACTCAAAGTTAGTCATAAATTTAAGCCAAAATGTATTCTGCTACATGTTTTTGGTAAAAAAAATCCCAATAAGTGTATATTGATTGCTTTGTGTGAACGTTATAGCGTCTACAAACTATGGTATAGATACTGTAATTTATGCCTTTTTTGCTATACAGCGATGCACTAATTCAAACGATAATTGCGCGGTCATTTTATGCCCAGCATTAGAGGTTTATGCCACACATCACTCACTCTTCTAACCACCTGAAGACCAAGCCTTTTCTGACACTTTTTGTTCACATTAAAAAAATCTGTTTTTTTGCTAGGAAATTAAAGTGAACCCCCAAACATATATTTTCTTAGAGCAGACACCCTAGTAAATAAAATGGTGGGTGGTGCAATTTTTTCTCACATATTACTTACACAGCGATTTTTCAAATGCAATTTTTTTGAAAAATATACACTTTTTTTAATTTTAATGCAGAAAAACACAATATATTGGCCAATTATTTGGTATGATATAAAAGATGATGCTATGCTGAGTAAATAGATACCAAACATGACATGCTTTAAAATTACGCATGCCCTGTGCAATGGCGACAAACTGCATACATTTTTAATATCTATAGGCAACGCTTTAAAAGCCTTTAAAAGCTACCATTTTAGATTTACAGAGGAGGTCTAGAGCTATAATTACTGCCCTTGATCTGACGTTCGTGGCGATACCTCACATGCATGGTGCAATCGCTGTTTCCATACTGGGAAAGGGTCAACGCTCACGACCGCAGGTGTGCGCGGATGGGCGAGGGTCCTTTTTTTTTTTTTTTTTTTTTTTTTTTTTTTATTTAATTATTTTTACACTGTCCCTTTAATTTTTTTTTATTTTTTAATCACTTTTAATGCTATCTCAGGGAGGGGGAGAGGGGCCATTTTCTCCCGCTGCTTGTAAAGGCAATTCTGCAGCTAATTAACCACTAGGAATGCTTTTACATGAAAGCCCATTGCCGGCTGAAAAAAATGATACCAGGATGATGCCTCACCCTGGTATAACCATTCAAAGTCCAGTGATGTACGAGTACGTCACTGGTCCTTGTTGGGTGTATATGCTATGTTCTTTTTTCTTTATGCAGCCTGTGGGCTGAATGAAAAAAAGAGAAGAAATCTCTGCCAGAAAAAGTGTGTGGTGGTATGCCCACCATTAGAAACCTCCCTCAATCCACCCACTTCTAATGGTGGGCACATATGAAATGTGCCAACAAATATAAAATATATATGCCGAAGCATAGGGGCCATCCACCCACTGGCCACCCCAGGCCCCCATGCTTTGGCATATATTCTCTTTTTTTTAACTGCGGATTAAAAATCTCATCCGACAGCACTGCACACACCTACTTATGTCTATTCTGAAAGCAAGACCCTGTTGCTGACAGAATAAACAGGTCAGCGCTGCAGCTGAAAGCATTCCTGCAAACAGAAATGGTTATCAATAAAACAACAATAAACCAGTGAAAGTCGAACAATCACAAAAATGACAACAAAAAAAACTATAACTATTTTTGGTTTTTACATTTTTTTATTTTTTTGGGGGGTATTTGTACTTTTATTTATTTTTTTTAACTTTTTTTTTCCAAACTTCAAACATTTAAACAGCTGGTAGGGTCTCTCCAAATGCGATAGCCAGTTTCCTGACTACCTAACATCTTTTGAGACCCTGTGTAAATGTGCCCTGATCTGTGCCGTGCTGTACCCTATACTAATAGTTCACTAGTGTATGGTAGAGGCGGAAGCAGGTCTTGATGCAGAGGCCAGGTTGGCCAGGACAGGAGGGACAACAATAGCGGCTGTCACGCCTAATTCCACGTTTGCTGCAGACACGACATCTTTTTTGGGGTGTTCTTTGGGTTGGGGTACCAGGAATGGTATCGGGAAAATGTCTCTCATGCAGACGGCTAACTGCATCTGGGAAAGGGATTTGGGGCGCAGCACCTTCTGGATACAAAAGGGCCCTGATGTTCTCTAACTGGAAATTTAGGTATGATCCACTATGTCCAGTTGCTTTATAGAGAACAAAAGCGTTCTATACAGCCAATTGAAATAAATAAACTGACACTTTTATGTACCAGCGTTTGGATTTTCGGGAAACTAAATACGGTTGCATCATCTGGTCATTGAAGTCCACCCCTCCCATGTTAAGGTTATAATCGTGGACACAGAGGGGCTTCTCAACAACACCAGCTGCCGTGGTAATTTGGACGGTCGTATCTGCGTGAATGGAAGACAGGAGGTAAACATCCCGTTTGTCCTTCCACTTCACTGCGAGCAATTCTTCGTTTCTCAAGCAGGCTTTTTCCCCCTTTTTAAGACTGGTATTTACAAGCCGTTGGGGGATCGCACAGTGCCACATGTGCAAATTCCCAAATTGAACAAATGTCTATATAGTGGCACGCTTGAATAAAAATTGTCCACGTATAAGTGGTAGCCCATATGGAAATAGGATGTAGCCAAGTCCCAAACTATCTTGCCACTGCTCCCCATGTAGTCTGGGCATCCGGGGGGCTCCAAGTAACTATCTTTTCCCTCGTAAATCCGAAACTTACATGTATAGCCTGTTGCCCTCTCACAGGTCTTATACATCTTGATCCCATATCTGGCACGCTTGCTGGGGAGATATTGTTTGATTACAAGGCGGCCAGAATATTGAATGAGGGACTCATCGATGCAGATGTTTTTCTGGGGAGTATACACATCTGCAAATTTTTGGTTAAAGTGATTTACGAGGGGCCGAATTTTGTGGAGCCGGTCAAATTCAGGGTCACCCTGAGGACGACTGAGTGTGTTGTCGTAGAAGTGCATAAAACGCCTTATCGTCTCATATCTATGCCTGGCCATGGCAGCAGAGAACACGGACATGTGAACAAGAGGGTCGGTGGACCAATACAACCGCAATTGATTTTTATCAATAATGCCCATGTTGAGGGTTAGGCCCAAAAAAACTTTAAATTCGGAAACCGTAATGGGTTTCCATGCGAATGGTTTGGCAAGGTTTGAATTTGGGTTGGCGGCGATAAATTGTCGATCATATAAATTGCTTTGATCCACAATCAATGCATAAAGATCTTAAAACAGCTCAAAAAAATTAAGGGGAGTATTTAAATTTGCTGTTTCCACCTGAATTCCGGGTTGGGCAGTGAATGGGGGAAGTACGGGTGCTGCAGAATTTGTGGGCTGCCAATCGGGATTTGCAAGCACATCCGGAAGGACACTAGGGGCTCTACGGGCCTGTCTGCGAATTCTTGGTGGCCGCTGGACACTACTTGTGCTCGCCACCGCACCAGCTTGTACTGCACTTATGGGACTCGCCACGTCACCGAGTGATACTGCAGTGCTGGTATGCCTACGACCAGGACGTACTAGGCCGCTGGTGCTCGCCAGTTCACCAAAAGGTAGTGCGGCACTAGTACTGGCACTCTCCTGCATATGAGAGTCATCATGCATTTGTACCACCTCAGCAACCTGTGAATGGGATCGGGTACGCCTGACCTTAGCAGGGACCACTTCCTCGTCGTCTGAGCTAGCTGTCAGGGTGCCGCTGCTGTCTATAGGTTCGTATTCTGAGCCTGTTTCTGCCAGTGAGTCTTCCCCTTCGCTCTCACTTGACATGCTCAGAATCCTATAGGCCTCTTCACTAGTGTACCTTTGCTTAGACATTTTGGCCACTAAATTTACAGGTACCTAGTGCGACTCACGGGAAAAAGAGCGCCTGGCTGTCAGGGACTGCTTGAACCGCTACACAAAATTTACCGACAAGTGCTAACAGATATCAGGCCTGATTCTGTGAACACTGCGGTTTTGTGTGTAATATGTATCAAGTGACAGCTATCTACTGACACTGCACTTCCTGGGGGAGAAGGGGGGGGGCGTAGGGGCCAAACGCAGGTGTTGGGGCTGATCCCGCTAACACTGCGTTTTTGGGGATACTAAAGTAATGTGAATGCTGGTATAGCGCTGATCTGATCGAAGATATTGATCCAATCAGACACTATACTAGCAATGAAGGTTTAGCGTGCAAGTAAGCGTGTTCCTGGCAATCAAGGGGTCAAATGTGATTATTTGTGTACTAGCGGGCAAACTGGTGCTATCTGGGAGGGGCGCTAAAACTATTGGAAGTCACCAGTGACACTAATACAGTGATCAGTAAAAATCTGTTCACTGTAATCAATGACACTGGTGACAGGGCAGTGAAGGGGTTAACTGGGGGGGTGGGTGGGGGGCGATCAAGGGGTTAAATGGGATTACTGATGTACTGGCGGGTAAACTGGCGCTATCTGGGAGGGGCGCTAACACTATTGGAAGTCACCAGCGACACTGATACAGTGATCAGTAAAAATTGGTTCACTTATCAGTGACACTGGTGACAGGGCAGTTAAGGGGTTAACTGGGGGGGGGGGGGGAATTAAGGGGTTAAATGGCTTTATTGGTGTACTGGCGGGCAAACTGGCGCTATCTGGGAGGGGCGCTAGCACTATTGGAAGTCGCCAGCGACACTGATACAGTGATTAATAAAAATCGCTCCACTGATCAGTGACACTGGTGACAGGGCAGTGAAGGGTTAAATGTGTCCTAGACTGTGTTCTAACTGTCAGTGTGCTGTTTTACTCACGTTTAAATGTCTCTTCTTCTCTGTCTGGAACGGAATGTGTCCAGGCAGAGAAGAATGACATCATATCCTGCCCTGTGTAAATATCAACACAGGACAGGATAGGACAGGGACCGATCATCCGATTTCAGCCAGAAATCACTGGCTGAAATCTAATGATTGATCCCTCCTGGATCGAATCGGATCACCCGCGGGTCGGCGGGAGCGCGCGCGCCCCCTGCCGGCGAAAGTGTCGGGAGCGCGGAACCCGTTTTTTAAACGTGGTTTTGCGCTCCACTGCCGCCCTGCACACGTATATACACAGTGGCAGGGCGGCAAGCGGTTAAAAGAAAGAAATGCTTAAAATATCACTCTAATGAATCTATATAATATGAGTTTCACTTTTTGAATTAAATTACTGAAATACATTTAACTTTTTGATGATCTAATTTGAGATGCACCTGTATATGGGACCACTTGGCGTTTAAAGTCCACCCACCCAGTGGCCACAAATATGTGTACAGCTGACAGGAATAGGTTAAATCTTGTAATGATTTTAACATGGTGATGCTCGGTTTGTTGTTTTGTCATATCCCCAATCCTTTAATGATTTCAAACCTTATTTTTTTTTACTTTCAGCCACTGAGCTGAACTAATGGATTCCTCCATCCTCACAAATTAGGTGGATAGAGGAGCCCTCCCTCCTGAGACTGCGGGGAGTCCGTTGTCAGAATACACTGATCAGCAGCTGCAGTCCATTGTCTAAAGCCACTGATTTGAAATAAATTCAACAATCCCATTCAGTAGGAGCCGTTTAAAAAATTGATGATCTCACTGTGACACCTCTACAGTACCATACCTGGTTGTGTTATGTTACAAACCCAGAGCTCTGCTCATTGTGTCATGCCCAAAGTTTTGGTCTTTGAATTTACTTCAATGCCTTTTTCCACGTTCAGAGCCATGGCAGTTTCTATCCCTTGTTTGTGAGGGTTTGCTAATGAGTGAAAAAAACACTACATGCAGTATTGGTCTGTGTCAAGTGATTTCCTTCCTTTTTTTTTCTATGGCTTATCACACTAGTGCTTGTCACACTGCTACTTGCACTTGGGTTGCCCTCATACTGGGAACCCTTCCCCGGGCTTTACTTTTTTTTTTTTTTGTTAAATCTTACAAGGCCTAATTAAATAGTAAGAAAAAGTTAGAAAATATTATAAAAGGAATGTCACTGTAAAAACATAAACTTTGCCCACCTTAAAAGTAGACATTGCCAGTTGGTAGAGCAGTAGACCATGTCAGTAGGTTAGTAGAGTTTTTTGGTTTTTTTTTTTAATATTTTTTAAAATATTTACAGCATTTTTTGCATCCCTGTTGGGGAGCTTTCATGAAATACCAAGGGTCTAAAAAGACCCCTGATGTCTTACTTTTGAGACCGAGAAAGTGATAGAAGACCGTCCTCAATCTCCATCTCTGCATCATCAGCTGCATAGAATGAATGAACAGGAAAAGCTCTGCACAGTATTCCTCCTTGTTAATTCACAAACTGAAGCATAGTAAACATAGTTTATTATCCTTCAGTTATGAATAAACACAGAGTGATCAGTACCAAAACTCACTGTGATCATTCAGAAAAGGAAGCTGTTAGTAAATGACATGTCTACCGAACTCTTCCCCTACTCTAGATCCTGAAACAATCCCCCGCAGCAGCCAGAAGAGGAAGGCTGCAGCCCTGCAACATGATGGGAGGGAACCAGGGTAGCACATGGGGGGACAAGGCAGCAGAAGGGGAACCTGGTCAGTAGGAGCAGTGGGGGTAGCATTTACTGGAACTGATCCCTGTATTTGTGTCTTGCAGCAGCTGAATGCCGCCAGGAGGAAAATTCGGCTTACAGCTGCTGCAGGGGGAACTTTGGAGGATCAGTTCGGTAAATACCGTCCCTGCTTTTGTAAGGAAGGGACACAGTCTACACAATCTACCCATCATCTTCCTGCGATCGATGGGTTGCTGACCCCCTGCCATAGAGGAATCCGGTGTGGCACTTAACTGTGCACAGTAGAGTCTGGTTCACTCTGCATTTTCACTAAAACTCTAGTTTTTCAATTTACTCTGCATTGTCTAGCCAACATCCTAATGTAAATCTTGAATTTTTGTGTCAAACTATTTCACAATCCTTTTACTAAATTTGCTTTATTCCCTATAAAATTTCACTACAACAAAGTTGCCTTTTTGATAACTGCACACCCTTAGCTGAGTTTCCCGCTGCTTTTGAAGCCTGCTCGGAACCTTCGGGTGTTTCTGCTGCCTGACACCTTACTGTGGAGGCTTTCTCCTCTGCTATTGAGGACTTCATGTAGAAGGCAGTAATGAATGTTGTGCAGTCTGGCCACCTTGCCATTGTCTAGAGTTGTGGGCCTGCTCTCTTGCCTGCCCTATGTCCTGTAGGTACTCCATAGAGGAATCAGGTTTGGCACCTTACAGTGCACAGTATAGGCTGCTTGCTTTGTTTTTCCACCTCAACTGTTTTTACTGTTTACTTTGCATTGTCTGATACAAGTGGAAGGATCACTCTGTGTATGCTGGTTAATTTACAGTGTATGACAATGCTTTTTTTTGAACAGAGAGAGTAACATGAGGGCTGGAGTTCAAAGGCACCACATCCCAATTAATATCAACAATTTAACAACCAAAAATAAGGAATTTTTAAGGTGCAAAATCAAACAGACCTAAACCTATGTTTTATTAAATGCAAATGTATTGATATAACCGTAAAAGCAGCAATATAGCACAATCGAAGTTAAAAAATCCAAGTATCCATGTATTTCATGATTTATCGTTCCATTCTCAACATGTTTCGCCATCCATGGCTTCTACAGGAGATATACATGAAATTTTATACAGAAGGATACCACTTTGAAGGATATAAAATTAAAAAATGAGTAATTAATAACACAGGTCTGCGACTAAAAAGCTGTTTGATTATTTTCATCTAATTCCCATGTATTTTGGTGTGCTGAAAACAAATAAAATATTGAAAAAACTCCTAGACGTCATGATTTGTCACAAAATGCAAAATTGTCTTCAAATTTATCAATTTATTTTAATTTTTGCTTTTTAATTTTTTTTTTTTTTTTTATATTATGGGTTTTTAACCAAATTTAACGTCCAAATTACTATTGATTCACATAAGTGCATTTAAGATATAAAATGCCAAAAGAACCTTAAAGCGGTTGTCCGAGTTATTTAAAAAAAAATATAGCACTGTAAATCTGATGGTCAGCAATATATACATAAGCTAAGCAAGTGTTAGGGGAAAAAAAAATTCTATTTCCTCATTTCCCTAGTTCTCTTCTGGCCCTTTGTTGTTTGCAGGTAAACAATCTCTGCCCCTCCCCCCCTACAAAGGGGGTGAATACAAGTACTGCTCTGAGTTACATGTCTGACTACTGGGATACTCAGCAGCATGCTGTATGTGTAAGCCTCATCTTAATCTTTCCTGAAGAATCCAGCGGGAGGGAGACACAGGGCAGATTGCAGCAGCTCCGGTCAGTGCAGGGGGGCGTGGCCAGCACTGTGACATCTTGTGTACAGACACAGGGCTGCTCTCTCCTGCAATCCACACTTGTGCACGAATCATCATCCGGTTCTTGGCTGTTCACACTTTTTCATCGCAGTTCGTGTTAGCTCGTCATTCTTCAACCGTTATGGCTCCGCGAAAGTGTATTATTTTGCCAGACAGTTTCTGTTTCATCGGTGGTGAATATACAGTGTTGAAGCAACAGCAGAATATTACAGACTTTGTGAAAAAAGTATACTTAGCATACTTTAAACTAAAAATTGGAGATCAAGATAAAGTTTGGGCGCCTCATAAAGTGTGCAACGGTGTGTTGAGGACCTCCAAAACTGGTATAAGGGTAAGAAAAAAATCTTTCCGCTATGGGATTCCTATGGTATGGCGAGAACAAAAGAAACATAGTGACGACTGTTACTTTTGTTCATATGATGTGAAAGGGTTTAATTCCAAATAGAAGCATTCCATTTCATACCCCAATCTTCACTCAGCAATTCGTCCCATCCCCCATGGCACAGATATACCAGTACCCAAGCCCCCTGCTACCTTGGAAGAGATACCTAGCTTCGATGAAGGTGAAGTCATACCTGAACCAGATGACGAATCAAGTTCTGACTTTGAAGATGATACAAGACCAAAATTGTTTTCTCAGGAGGAGATGAATGATTTGATAAGAGACTTGAATCTTCCCAAAGATGCCGCTGAGTTACTCGGATCAAGGCTGAAAAGCAGGAATTGTTGCCAGGAGTGTCATCTTCATAGCTCAGACATCATGAAAAGGAGTTCGTTCCTTACTTCGCCCAGGAAGACATGTTGGTTTATTACACCGATGTCAAAGGTCTGATGGGTCATTTCAAAATCCAGTATGATTCAGAGCAATGGCGTCTTTTTATAGATTCTTCAAAAGAAGTCTCAAAGCAGTTTTACTCCACAACAGTGGTTTTTACGCTTTCATACCTGTAGGTCGTTCCGTACACTTGAAGGAAACCTACGAGAACTTGGAATTGGTTCTTCGTAAACTTAAATATGAAGACTATGGTTGGCAAGTGTGTGGGAACTTGAAGGTCTTGTGCATGCTGCTTGGGCAACAAGCTGGGTAGACCAAATACCCTTGTTTTCTGTGTTATGGGACAGTCAAGACTGAAAAAAATCACTGGACCAAGAAGAGTTTGGCAGCCAAGGGTGCTAACAGTCGGTAAAAAATGTCCTCCGAGAAACTTTGGTACCTTCCCATAAAGTTCTTCTACCACCTCTCCACATAAAATTGGGATTGATGAAGCAATTGGCAAAATCACTTCCAGGAGTCGGAGAATGCTTCAAATACTTGGTCACCAAGTTTCCAGGCCTGTCGGAGGCAAAATTGAAGGAAGGTGTGCTCGTCGGACTAGACATTAGAAGGCTTATAGTTGATCAAGAGTTTGTCAATACCATGATGGATCCTCAAAAAGAAGGGTGGATTGCATTTAAAGAAGTCGTACAGAAATTTTTAGGCCATAACAAAGATCCTCACTACAAAAAGATCGTCGGACGAATGCTGAAAGCATTTCAAGCTTTAGGTTGCCTGATAAGTTTGAAAGTACATTTCCTCCAGTCCCACGTTGACTACTTTCCTGAAAATTTGGGAGCTGTGAGTGAGGAACAAGGTGAACGATTCCACCAAGACATTAACCACTTGCCGTCCAGCCACTGTATAAAAATGGTGGCAGGGCGGCACGGCTGGGCAAAAGCACGTTTTAAAACGCGCTGTTTCAAAAGAGGTAGGGGGCGCGCCGCCGCCCTACCTTCACCGCTGATTTCAGCCGCGGATGTCAGTCGCCGGGTCACAGCCGGTTGTTATCAGCTGTGTCCCAGCGATTTGCGGCAATCGGTGACAGAGAGCAGGGCTGCAATAGCTCTGCTTTCTGTCACTTTCCTGACACGCAGACCAGGAGAAATGAGTTTCTCTGTCCCGGATTTGCGTGTCTCCCTGCAGTACACCCCCCCGCCCCCTAGTAAAACACTCCCCTCACACAGTTAACCCTTTCAGTGCAAAAAAAGTTAATCCCTTCCTCCCCAGTGCCATTAGTACAGTATCAGTGTTTTTTTTTTTTTTTTGCACTGATCACTGTATTGGTGTCACTGGGGATGTCAGTGACCCCAAGTCAGTTCCCCCCCCCCCAGTGTCAGAATGTCCGCCGCAGTCCTGCCATAAGTCGCTGATCCCCGCCATAAGTCACTGATCACCGCCATAAGTTGCTGATCGCTGCCATTATTAGTATAAAAAAAATTTAAAAATCCCAGTATCTTTACCGTCATTTGTAAACGCTAGAACTTTCACGTAAACCAATTAATTTACACGTATTTTTTTTTTTTTTTTTAGCAAAGACATGTTGCAGAATGCATTTTGGCCGAAATTTATGACGAAATTTGATTTTTAAATTTTTTTTTTTTTTTACTGGACATGTTTTATAGCAAAAAGTCCAAAACATTGTTTTTTTTTTCTCAAAATTGGCAGCCTTTTTTTCTTATAGCGCAAAAAATAAAAAACGCACAGGTGATCAAATACCACTGAAAGAAAGCTCTATTTGTGTGGGAAAAAAAAGGACATAAATTTCATTTATGTACCGTATTGCATGACCGCGCAATTGTCCGTTAAACTAGCGCAGCGCGTATAGCAAAAAAATTGCGTAAATTGCAGTATCTATACCATAGTTTGTAGACCCTAGAACGTTCACAAAAAGCAATCAATATACACTTATTGGGATTTTTTTCCCAAAAACATGTGGCAGAATACATTTTGGCCTAAATTTATACCTAATTTTGAGTTTACTATATATTTTTTATTGCTGAAAGTAAAAAATATTGTTTTTCTTCAAAATTTTTGGTCTTTTTTTGTTTATTGCGTGAAAAATAAAAAGCGCACAGGTGATCAAATACCACCGAAAGAAAGCTCTATTTGTGTGAAAAAAAGGACGTAAATTTTGTTTGGGTGCAGCGTTGCATGACCGCGCAATTATCAGTTGAATTAGTGCAGCGCCGAGTAGCAAAAAGAGGCCTGGTCATTAAGGGGGGTAAATCTTCAGGAGGGTAAGTGATTAAAGAGATGGAAAGAAGATACCAGGGAAAATGGAGCATTACAATGATGGCAGACTACTGTTGGATGCTTCAGAGAGACATTCTAGATGCTACTCACAAGCGTAAATGCACCAAGAGGAGCCTCACAGGGAAGAAGAATAGAGTTTAGTGTGTGTAAGTGAGCTCATTTCAGTTCAAAAAAGGATTTTCATGAAAAAATTGTAATAAAACTTTAATTTTATAGGTCTATTTCCATTTATTTTGAGGTATTGCCTTATTTAACATAGTTACCTAAATTGTCAGGAAACGTGATGTCCTATGACAAAATGGAGGTCATTTTCGGATGCAGCGCACCAAAAAACATAGATTACGTGGAATAACTAAAACAGCTCTTGAAAAAAATTTTTTTGCAGACCGGTGTAATCGCTTATACTATAAATGAAAATGCATTAATAAAGCATCAGGTATTTTTCAAGATTGAACATATGGATTACAATATAGAAAAAACTTGTTATCCAAAAAACAAACCTAATTTCTGTGGAAAAGACACTCCCCAGGAAAATTATTACCTCTAAGATTCCCTTTAACTACTTGCCTTCTGGAAGATTTATCCCTCCTTCCTGACCAGGCCATTTTTTGCTATTTGGCGCTCTGATATTTCAACTGATAATTGCAGCGTCATGCAATGCTGTACCCAAACTAAATGTATGTCCTTTTTTTCACACAAATAGTGCTTTCTTTTGGGGGTATTTAATCACTGCTGGGTTTTTTATTTTTTGCACTATAAACCCTGAAAATGTAATTAAATAAAATAATTTTTTACAATTTTTTTTACTTATGGTTATAAAAAAATATATAGTAAACTCAATCATAAATTTAGGCCAAAATGTATTCTGCTACATGTCTTTGGTGAAAAATCCCAATAAGTGTATATTGGTTTATGTGAAAGTTTTAGCGTCTACAAACTATAGATATATACAGTTGCAAGAAAAAGTATGTGAACCCCTTGGGATTACGTGGAGTTTTGTATGAATTGGGCATAAAATGTGCTCTGAATGTCATCTAAGTCACAACAATAGAAGAACACAGTCTGCTGAACATAATACTACACAAACATTAGATGTTGCCATGGTTTAATTGCACATAACATGTAAACATTCACAGTGCAGGGAGGAAAAAGTATGTGAACCTTTGGACTTAATAACTGGTTGACCCTCCTTTGGCAGCAATAACCTCAACCAAACGTTTCCTGTAGTTGCAGATTAGACCTGCACAACGATCTGGAGTCATTTTGGACCACTGCTCTTCACAAAACTGTTTCAGTGTAGCAATATTCTTGGGATGTCTGGTGTGAATCGCTCTCTTAAGGTCATGCCACAGCATTTCAATCGGGTTGAGGTCAGGACTCTGACTGGGCCACTCCAGAAGGCGTATTCTGTGCTGTTGCAGCCATTGTTTTGTTGAATTACTTGTATGCTTTGGGTCATTGTCCTGTTGCATAACCCATCCTCTGCTGAGTTTCAGTTGGAGGACAGATGGTCGTACTTTTTCCTGCAAAATGTCTTGATAAACTCTGGAATTCATTTTCCCATCAATGACAACAATCCGTCCAGGCCCTGAGGCAGCAAAGCAGCCCCAAACCATGATGCTCCCTCCGCCATGTTTTACAGTGGGGATGAGGTTTTGATGTTGGTGTGCTGTGCCATTTTTTCTCCACACATAGTGTTGTGTGTTCTTCCTAAACAACTCCATCTTGGTTTCATCTGTCCACAGTATATTTTGCCAGTAGTGCTGTAGAACATCCAGGTGCTCTTTTGCAAACTTCAAACGTGCTGCAATATTCTTTTTGGACAGCAATGGCTTCCTCCGTGGTGTCCTCCCATGTACTCCATTCTTGTTTAATGTTTTCCTTATTGTAGATGTGTCAACAAAAATGTTAGCATGTGCCAGAGATTTCTGTAGGTCTTTAGCTGACACTCTGGGATTCTTCTTTACCTCATGCAGCATTCTGCGCTGTGCTCTTGCAGTCATTTTTACAGGACGACCACGCTTAGGGAGAGTAGCAACAGTGCTAAACTTTCTCCAATTGTAGACAGTCTGTCTTACCGTGGACACATGAACATCAAGGCTTTTGGAGATACTTTTGTAACCCTTTCCAGCTTTATGCACGTCAACAATTCTTGATCGTAGGTCTTCTGAGAGCTCTTTTCTGCGAGGCATGGTTCACATCAGACAGTGCTTCTTGAAACCAGTAACCCAAAACAGGTGTGTGTTTTTTAAGGGCAGGACAGCTGTCAGCAACACATCCAATATCATCACACTGACTGGAGTCAAGGTTGGCTCACTCCCGGCTCTAATTAACTCTGGGAGAAGTCATTAAGCTAGGGCCTCACATACTTTTTCCTCCCTGCACTGTGAATGTTTACATGTTATGTGCAATTAAACCATGGCAACATCTAATGTTTGTGTAGTATTATGTTCAGCAGACTGTGTTCTTCTATTGTTGTGACTTAGATGACGTTCAGACCACATTTTATGCCCAGTTCATGCAAAACTCCACGTAATCCCAAGGGGTTCACATACTTTTTCTTGCAACTGTAGATACTAGAGTTTACGCCATTTTTTGCTATACGCCGCTGCACTGGTTTAACTGACAATTACGTGGTCATGCAATGCTGTACATAACTTACATTTCTGTCATTTTTTATCCCCCCACAAATAGAGCTTTCTTTTGGTGGCATTTGATCACCTCCTGGGTTTATTTTTTGCACTATAAACAAAAAAGACCGAACATTAAAAAAAATATATTTTTTCATTTCTGTTATAAAGAATATCCAATAAACTCAAAGTATGTCATAAATTTAGGTCAAAATGTATTTTGCTACATGTCTTTGGTAAAAAAAATAAAAAATCCCAATAAATGTATGATAATTGGTTTGTGTGAAAGCTATAGAGTCTACAAACTATGGTATGGATACTAGAATTTACACAGCTTTTACTTTGTCTATTTCTTGAGGTGCTGAAAATCCAGGGCAGTACAAACACCCCCAAATGATCCCTTTTCGGAAAGTAGACACCCTAAGCTATCTGCTGAGGCATTTTGAGTCCATGGAAGATTTTTTTTTTTTTAATACAAAGTTGTTACTTTGTACTTTATATTGCTCATATATACCATGAATATATGTGGAATTACACCCCAAAACGTTTACCGAATATAGGGATACCACACGTGTGAGACTTTTTGGGAGCCTAGCCTCATTGTCACGTACCTGATAGGAGACTGAATTGACGAGGTCGGCCTCACTTGTGTCACTAGCCCTGACCCCGCTCATGTTGGAACAGAGGGAGTCTAGGGACCAGGGGGACAAGAGCACCAGATGTTTGCTTGCGACTCTTGCGGATGACGACCTTGGTAGGCAGGATATCCTCTGATTTGGGTACTGTAGAAATAGAGCAGGCAGGTACAGTGGATTGCCGGATGGACCACAGAGCCAGGTATGTAGCCAGGACACAGGACTGGAGTGGAGTCGTAGGATAGCCAGGGTCATAACAGTTTGGCTTTTTCCTTCTAATCCTGTACCACGCTGCCCAAGTCAGGATCAGAGCCAAAGTCAGGAACCGGGGGGGCAGGAGAGTACTCAGAGTCGGGTCAGGAACAAGCCGGGTCAGCACCAAAGGAATTGCACAGGAACAAGCAGGATACAGGGGGGAGCTGAAGACCAGTCAGCACTGAATCTAGGCAGAGGCGCACCTTAAATAGCCCATCTGGCGCCAATCTTCGCCGTGCGTGCATGTGCGCGATCGCGCATTCCTGCGTGCCTGCGCACAACCAGCAATTCTTCTGCGGGATCTCTTTCGTGCATGCGCGTTCCCGATCACGATTCTTCTTGCCGGAAATCCCTTACACTCATACAGGAGCCCAAAATCCAATGACCACTTTGAAAGCCTGCGTAACTTTCTCATTTCACTTCCTCACTACCTATCACAGTTTCAGAGGCCCTGAAATGCCAGGATAACACCCCTCCCCTACGACCCCTTTTTGAGAGAGTAGACACCCCAAGGAATTTAATAAGAGCTTTTTGCAGATCTAATTTATTTTGTTAGGTCTGACCGTTGCGTCATGGCGTCATTGGTTCCATCCCTTTGATGAAGTGCGTGCGCACGTAACGCGTAAGGAGCCCAGACGTCGTGACGCTACGCCGCCGGAGCCACATGGAGGCCTTACTACACTATGGGCATCCTTCCCTGACTCCTTGAGAGGAGTGCTTATTTTCAGAAGCCCTGTACCATGATCTAGGCACCGCACCAAGAGGTGGAAGTTCCTTCCATCCATCCCTTTTGAGGAGACCTCTGGTTACCTGGATCTGACTCATCTCTACTAAGTCCTGTTACCACGTGGAAGGGAGGATTACCCATGCTGACCAGACCTCTGATGAGGAATTTTATACAACGCTCATATCCGTTTAAATTTTGGTGAGTGCGCATTTCTATCATTCCCCACTGAGCACCACCATTTTCTGACTAGATATTACCTGGCACATTTCATAGACTTTATGGACATTTTATGATCTTATTCATTACTTCTAGTGCTGCACTGTTCTATATAATTTATTTTGTTGCAAGGTCTTCTAAAATAAAAAAATAAATGTTTGTTTTCTTTCTTCATTTTCCGAATGGGGGGGGGGCATCTCCTCCTGCTGCTGCTTGTAAAGCAATCCTGCAGCTAATTAGCCACTAGGATTGCTATTATATGAAAGCCGATTGCCAGCTGGAAAAAAACGATACCAGCTGCAGGCATCATCCTGGTATAACCAAAGTCCAGTGTTGTACCAGTATGTTGCTGGTCCTTGTTGGGTATATATGTTGTTTTTTTTTTTTTTTTTTTTTTTTTTTAATGCAGCCTGTGGTCTGAATGGGGAAAAAAAGAGGAGACCTCTCTACCAGAAAGGTGCGTGGTATTTCCACCATTAGAATATGCCGCACTGCATCCACCCACTTCCAGTGGTGGACATAAATGAAATGTTCTTTCAGATTCCTAACAGATTCTTCTATTCATATCGATCAATGTGGATGAAGAAATCTCTGCCATCTCTGCTATATAGCCACTGACCACCCCAGGCCCCCAGTGGTTTGTTAGAGAACCTTAGTGAACAAACAGCATCATGAAGGCCAAGGAGCACACCAGACAGGTCAGGGATAAAGTTGTGGATAAGTTTAAAGCAATATTTGGTTACAATCAAATATCCCAAGCTTTGAACATCTCACGGAGCACTGTTCAATCCATCATCCGAAAATGGAATGAGTATGGCTTAATTGCAAACCTACCAAGACATGGCCGTCAATTTAGGTAATTGACAGGCCGGGCAAAAGAGCATTAATCAGAGAAGCAGTCAAGAGACACATAGTAACTCTGGAGGAGCTGCAGAGATCCACAGCTCAGGTGGGATAATCCGTCCACAGGACAACTATTAGTCGTGCACTCCACAAAACTTGCCTTTATGAAAAATGGCAAGAAGAAAGCCATTGTTGGAAAAAAAGCCACACGAAGTCCCGTTTACAGTTTGCAAGAAGATATGTGAGGGACACAGCAAATATATGGAAGAAGGTGCTCTAGTCAGATGAGACCAAAATTGAACTTTGTGGCCTAAAAGCAAAACACTATATGTGGCGGAAAACGAACACTGTACATCACCCTGAACACACCATCTCCACTATGAAACGTGGTTGCAGCATCATGTTGTGGGTATGCTTTTCTTCAGCAGGGACAGGAAAGCTGGTCAGAGTTGATGGAAAGATGGATGAAGCCAAATATAGGGCAATCTTAGAAGAAAACCTGTTAGAGTCTGCAAAAGACTTGAGACTGGGGCGGAGGTTCGCCTTCCAGCAGGACAATGACCCTAAACATACAGCCAGAGCTACAATGGAATGGTTTGGATCAAAGCATATTCATGTGTTAGAATGGCTCAGTCAAAGTCCAGATCTAAATCCAATTGTGAACAGCAATTTTCAAGTCTTGCCACAGATTCTCCGACGATCTCCATCCATCTGACAGAGCTTGAGCTATTTTGCAAAGAATGGGCAAAAATTTCACTCTCTCTAGATGTGCAAAGCTGGTAGATATATGCCCAAAAAAGACTTGCAGCTGTAATTGCAACAAAAAGTGGTTCTACAAAGCACTGACTCAGGGGGGCTGAATACAAATGCACACTTTTCAGATATTTATTTATAAAGAAAAGTTTGAAAACAATTTATAATTTTCCTTCCACTTGACAATTATGTGCCACTTTCTGTTGGTTTATTACATAAAATCCCAATAAAATACATTTACATTTTTTGGTTATAACATACCAAAATGTGGAACTCTCCAAGGGTTATGAATACCTTTTTCAAGTCACTGTATGCATATTCTGAGAGCAAGACCCTTAAAAATAATTTTTTTATTTTTTATTTTTTAGCAATACTCGTGTTGAGGGTTAGGCCAAAAAAAAAACTTTACATTTGGAAACCATAATAGGCAAATGGTCTGGCAAGGTTTGAATTTGGGTTGATGGTGATAAATGTGTCTGTATACATTGCTTTGATCCACAATCAATTCATACAGCTCTTCCGTGAAAAACAGCTCCAAACAATAAAGGGGAGTATTTAAATTTGCAGATTCCGCCTGATATCCGGGTTGGGCAGTGAATGGGGAAGTGTGGATGCTGCAGAATTTGTGGGCTGCCAATCAGGATTTGCAAGCACATCCGGAAGAACATTATGGGCTCTAAGGGTCTGTCTTCAAATTCTTGGTGGCTGTGAGATACTACTTGTGTTAGCCACTGCACCAGCTTGTACTGCACTTATGGGACTCGCCACCTCACCAAGTGATACTGCTGTGCTGGTATGAAAAAGACCAGGATGTACTAGGCCACTAATGCTCACCAGTTCACCAAAAGGTAGAGCTGCACTAGTACTGGCACTCTGCTTCATATGAGAATCCTCGTGTAAGTGTAGGGACTAAACGTAGGTGGCGGGGCTGATCCTGCTAACACTGCATTTGTGGGGACACTGTACTATTGTGAACGCTGGCATAATGCTGATCTGATCAAAGATGTTGATCCGTTCAGATACTATACTAGCAATGGAAGGCTTATTGTGTGCAGTGAATATAAAAAGTTTACACACCCCTGTTAAAATGTCAGGTTTCTGTGATGTAACAAAAAATGAAACGGAGATAAATAATTTCAGAACTTTTTCCACCTTTTTAATGTGATCTATAAACCGTACAAATCAATTGATAAACAAACTGAAATCTTTTAGGGGGAGGGGGGGTTAAACATAAAAAATAAAATATGGTTGCGTAAGTGTGCACACCTTTAAACTAGTACTTTGTTGAAACACCTTTTTGATTTTATTACAGCACTCAGTCTTTTTGGGTATGAGTCTATCAGCATGACACATCTTGGCTTGGCAATATTTGCCCACTCTTCCTTGCAAAAACACTCCAAATCTGTCAGATTGCGAGGGCATCTCCTGTGCACAGCCCTCTTCAGATCACCCCACAGATTTTCGATCGGATTCAGGTCTGGGCCATTTCAAAACTTTAATCTTCTGGTGAAGCCATTCCTTTGTTGATTTTGGATGTATGCTTTGGGTCGTCATGCTGAAAGATGAAGTTCCTCTTCATGTTCAGCTTTCTAGCAGAAGCTTGAAGGTTTTGTACCAATATTGACTGGTATTTGGAATTGTTAATAATTCCCACCTTGACTAAGGGCCCAGTTCCAGCTGAAGAAATACAGCCCAAAGCGCGATGCTGCCACCACCATGCTTCACTGTGGGCATGGTGTTCTTTTGGTGATGTGCAGTGTTGTTTTTGCACCAAACATATCTTTTGGAATTATGGCCAAAAAGTTCAACCTTGGTTTCATCAGACATAACACCTTTTCCCACATGCTTTTGGGAGACTTCAGATGTGTTTTTGCAAAATTTAGCCGGGCTTGGATGCTTTTCTTCATAAAAAAGGTTTCTGTATTGCCACGCAACCCCATAGCCCAGACATAAGAAGTATACGGGAGATTGTTGTCACATCTACCACACAGCCAGTACTTGCCAGATATTCCTGCAACTCCTCTAATGTTGCTGTAGGCCTCCTGGCAGCCTCCCAGACCAGTTTTCATTTTGGAGGGCTTTCCAGTTCTTGGTAATGTCACTGTTGTGCTATATTTTCTCCACTTGATGACTGTCTTCACTGTGTTCCATGGTATATCAAATGCCTTGGAAATTCTTTTGTACCCTTCTCCTGACTTTTAACAATGAGATCCCTCTGATGCTTTGGAAGCTCTGTGTGGACCTTGGCTTTTGCTGTAGGATGTGAATAAGAAAATGTCAGGAAAGACGTACTAGAACAGCTGAACTTTATTTGGGGTTAATCAGAGTCACTTTAAATAATGGAAGGTGTGTACAGACTCCTATTTAATATTTTAAATGTGATTGCTTAATTCTGAACACAGCTACATCCCCAGTTATAAGAGGATGTGCACACTTATGCAGCCAAACCCCCCAAAATATTTCAGTTTGTTTTGTAAAGTTTGTATTTCAGTGAGTTGTAAAGTTTATAGGTCACATTTAAAGGTGGGAAAAGATCTGAAATTATTTATCTTTGTCTCATTTTATATCACAGAAACCTGACATTTTAGTTTCCAATGGTTTTTTTTTTATTGAATAGTTTTACAAAAACAAGTAGTACGAATAAACAGTGTACCATCATACATACAAATATAAGACACCGATGACAACAATTCACATGTAAGGCAAAACACATATTACAACCAGAGTGAGCGCAAGTATATCTCGCCTAACCAAAATATAAGGGACAATGCAGAATAAGGGAAAAGGAATAGAGAAAACAAAGAAAAGAATGGAAGAGAGGATCTGGATGAGGGACATTAACCACTAGCCTACAGGGCACTTATACCCCCTTCCTGCCCAGGCAAATTTCCAGCTTTCAGCGTTGTCACACTTTGACAATTGCGCAGTCATGCACCACTGTACCCATATGAAATTTTTATCATTTTTTTTGTGACAGAGCTTTATTTTGGTGGCATTTAATCACCTCTGGGTTTTTTATTTTTTCTTAAACCAAAAACCACTGAAAATTTTGAAAAAAAAAAACATTTTTTTCTTAGTTTTTGTTATAAAAGTTTGTAAATAAGTGATTTTTCTCTTTCACTGATGTGTGCTAATGAGGCTGTAGTGATGGACATTGATAGGCTGTACTGATGGACACTGATAGGTGGCACTGATGGGCACTGATGAGGAGGTACTTCTACTGATGAGCACTGAAAGGCAGCACTCATATATGGCACTGTTAGGTGGCACTGACGGGCACTGATAGACGGCATTGATGCACACTGATAGGCGGCACTGACTGGCACTGATAGGTGGCACTGACGGGCACTGATGGGTGACACTGAAAGGCAGCTCAGATGGGCACTGATAGGTGGCACTGATGGGCACTGGCAGGTGGCATGTATAAGCACTGACAGCTGGCACTGATGGACACTGACAGGTGGCACTGCTGGGGCTACACAGATCATCAGGGCACACTGGTCATCAGTGCTCTGATGATCTGTGTACATGTCCCCTCCGAGGAATGCCGATTACTGTCTCTCTGTCAGCTCGTGAGGAGAGAAATGCTGATAACCTGCATTTCCCTGTTTACATGTGATCAGCTGTGATTGGACACAGCTGATCATATGACCGAGCCGAGATCTTCGGCTCTTTCCGTTGATCGGTGATGCGTTGTATCCGAGGGACACAGCGCACCGCCGATAGCCGTGCTGCATCCCGGAGCAGGGCATGCGTGGTTAGAATGGGAGGACATCATATGACGTCCTCCCAGAACGAGAGAACCGCCTTGCACCCGTCGTACTATATGGCGGGCGGGAGGTGGTTAAAGCACAGAGATGTATTGAATCCATGGGTTCTGTGTGTCATCACATTTTAACTATTGTGCAGGATACAGGTGAGTTTGTCATTAACTATATTCCAGTTAAGTTTCTTTTTATCATCAAGTGGAATGGCCCATTTTGTTTCCCATGACTAGGTATAGAAACATAAAAAAACATGAAACATGTAGGTGATCAACTTATGGGATTTCTTGGGAACATTATCTGTAAATTTATGAAAGAGCGCCGTCTCCGGGGATCTGCGAATATTTATTCTCGTCACTGAATTTACAAAAGGAAACATGCAAATCCAAAATCTAGTTGCACTCGAACATTGCCACCAGATGTGATACACAGACCCCCATCTGGCCATAATGCCGGCAACACATTGCAGAAGCAGACAGATGCATCCTCGCAATCCAAGTAGGGACCAAATACCATCTCAACAAAGTTTTATAGTTTGCTTCAATTAGGGTAGCATTGATAGAAATTTTTGATAGTGCCAGAGCAATATCTTGCCAATCTGATAATTCATAAATCACGTTAAATCACGTTCCTAATGCTCCATATAAGGACGTTTACAGTTCGGATCAGTGGGGAGCGCATATACAGTACTGTGGAGACGGGGCCTCTTGGGAAATACCTATTCCTTCAAGAAAGTTCATAGGCGGTGAGCAAAGGTTATTCTTCCAATAAAGTAATAAGATAATGGTAGTGAGCGCTCTCTTGTATAGCAGCTGATACACTCAGGTAACCAAATAAAACCTTAAATGTACAATAAATAATAAAGTGCAGCGCTAGGATAAATAAAGATATGATCGCGGTAAAAACTGGATATGGATCCGTTTGTAAAGATATGCTAAATCCAGGAGTATGCCAATATCAATAATAAGATGCTTCGGAAAAATGGTAGGATTGCGCATTTACCAGATGCGGATTATGCACGTTAAAATATCCACCTCAGTAATTTAGGGTAGTGATGTATGGTACAGTCAGGTCCATAAATATTGGGAAATCGACACAATTCTAAAAATTTTTTGGCTTTATACACCACCACAATGGATTTGAAATGAAAATGCCCCAAGAACAAGCAGGAACTGAAGACAGTGGCAGAGCATCACCAGGGATGAAACCCAGCGTCTGGTGATGTCTATGCATTCCAGACTTCAGGCTGTAATTGACTGCAAAGGGTTTGCAACGAAGTATTAAAAAGTGAAAGTTTGATTTATGATTATTATTCTGTCCCATTACTTTTGGTCCCTTAACAAGTGGGAGGCACATATTCAAACTGTTGTAATTCCTACACCGTTCACCTGATTTGGATGTAAATACCTTCAAATTAAAGCTGACAGTCTGCAGTTAAAGCACATCTTGTTCGTTTCATTTCAAATCCATTGTGGTGGTGTCAGGGCTCCCGGGTGTGACCAGAGGTATGTGACTGACGCAGGGAAACGCAGACTTCAGATATGTTATAAACAATATAATTTATTAACACTAACAATACAAACAAACGCAGTGCAATACTAAAACATAACACAGTGAAAACAAACCAAACCAACCACCCACAGATAACAGTACATACAATGCAAGCGTCGTCAGGCAGGCCGGGTCAATATCAATCGGGCAGGTAGGTACAGGGGGAGCAAGCGGAGAATGGTCGGGGTCACAGGCCAGGTTCAGCAGGTAGCGGGCAGCGTGGTACAGAGGGTCAGGCAGAGGGATGGTCAGGGTCACAAGCCAGGGATCAGAACAGGAGAAGTCAGCAGAGGTCAGAATCAAGCAGGGTCAGCAACAAGACAGGAACAGGAACACAGGTTTACAAGACACAGGGCCCAGGAAAAACACACCAAGGCAGAGTCTGCAGGTCTGAATGTCCCTTAAATACACCAGTATAATTAGTTCCAGGTGTTTGACTGGCTGCAAGGTTGAGTCTCTGATTGCCGGGAGCACCCGCTGGCCAGCCCTGGTACTGCAGCTCATAAGGCAGGTGAGTCCCACTATTGCTGGCCAGTCCATTCCTGACAGGTGGTGTATAGAGCCAAAAATGTTAGAATTGTGTCGATGTCCCAATATTTATGGACCTGACTGTAGGTGTATATGGAATATCTGTCTAGGAATGGGCAGCTCTGCGGTCAATTGATGTCTGCTTAGCTCCAGAGGTCCCCTTTAGGATGGATAGGGTCAGCCACCTGTTTACAGGGATTCCCTTCCTCTGGATACTGGTTCAGACTCGTGCTCTCCACAGGTTCTGCAGGCTTAAAGGCTCCATAAAGAAGACGTAAGAAAAGTGCCCATAGTGTAGTATTGTCAAATCAATAAATTTATTTAAATCCAGAAAATGACAGTAAAGTGAAAAATGGATGCACTGATCATTAGTTAAGATGGCCGCCAGACCAACACGTGGCTCTGGCGGCGTGACATCACAGCGTGTTGATTTCTTTAGGCCTTTCGTGCCAAGCACGTCTTCCGAGGAAAATCAACACACCTATGACTGGTATAGCTGGGTTTATATAGCCTCGGCGCATGCGCCCTGCGCCGCCGCCATTTTGCTGAAGGGCGGCTAGTGCGCATGTGCATCGGCGCCATTTTGCTGTGGATTTTTTAATGACAGCCAAGTAAATGTACTCAGCTGTGGGTTATCTCTTGTCAGAAGCCTGGAAACCGGCTAAAATAATAAAGTGCATTATGCAGGATGATAAATTTGAGCCACTAACCCTTTGCATGAGATTAGTGCCATACATACACAAGGAATGTGGGAATGAAAAATTATGTAAGCCAATCAACCTAGATTACATCTAATTAGAGGGATAGTGTATACCTCAAGCATATTACAACCAGGTAAGCATCCCCAGTATGTGTATATTATGATACACTTTATCGCAAGAGTGCAGTACAGGTAATAAAATGAAATGGATATAAACCAAATTCAGTAAGTAATTGAATAAAAATTTTTATAAAAAAGCCGGCATTAAAACGGGGAGATAAAAAGATCCATATAAAATGACCGTCCAACAAAGCATGTATATAAATATAGATGGATAGATAGAGATAGATAGATAGATAGATAGATAGATAGATAGAGATATTGTCAAGGTATATGGGCCCGGCCATTTATCAATTCCTGCTTACTGATCTGGAGTGTCACAATATGAGTTCTCTGCCAGCCCAGTTATTAATCCCCAGGTATTAATTCCTTGTTCCTAATCCCTCCTAGCCATAGGAAGAGCTTCCTCCAATTAGTATTCACTCCTGTGTGCCAAAGGCCCCTAGCTGTAATTAACTCGCCCCTCCACAAAATGTCCTAAATTCAATTAGTGTATACATCCCTAATTAGTGCCTTACTTTTGTGTTAATGTATTTCCCCCACTAATTATCCTGCCCAACCAGTCCTTTCTGTGTACAGCCACAAATTAAATTACTGTAGTTCCATTCTCTTCGTTGTCACCTGCTAATGACCCCCCTCTGCCTCTCATCCTGCTCAGGGGGTTTAAGAGGCCAGTGCTAGTCTCTCTAGTAGTGCCATTCTGCTGGGCAACCATTGAGGGGTCCAGCTGGACTCTAGTGGCCCCTCGGCTCTGCCTGAGCTCCATTGGAGGAAGGGGAATCCCAGAAGCTACATCAGCCCTGCTTGGAACGCTGTCAGCTCTGCCTGAGACTATCGCATCAGCTTTGCATGAGTGTATGCTTCCCTTGTGCTATCTGACTGCTTTTTTACTGCCTCTTGGATTACAAATTGCTGTGGAGCCTTTAATTTTGCCCACCAGGGCTGGATTACAAGTATTTTGGACTCTCCCTGCACTATTCCTCATTGAGTGACTGTTGTCTGTTTTAAATAAAGCTTTAAGTGTTTGCCGTCTGCCTTGGGACACAATATAGAGGTGGATCTCAACTGCTTTATTGTCAATAAAGCAGTTGAGATCCACCTCTATATTGTGTCCCATGAGGTATAAGATGCCCAGTTCATATACCCAATTGGTCTCCAACTGCAAGACCGCACGTTTGTTGTAAATACCTCTCCAGTGCGGGGTGACAATATCTATCTCCACAAATCTAAGAGAGGTAGGGTATCTTTTATGATGTAGTCTGAAATGCTTAGATAGGGAATGTTCTTTAAAGCCCTGCTTGATGTTGTAGACATGTTCGTGAAGGCGGTCTCTGTCTCCTTGTTGTGCGACCAACATATTGCTTATTAGAGGGACATGTGAGCATGTAGACAACATGCCTACTATTGCAAGAAAGGAAATTCTTAATTTTGTAGGATCTACCTGTGGTGTTCGAAGTGAAGGAATCTATTTTCCGTTTTCTTATACTATTACATCTACAGATCACACATCTATTACAGGGATGAAACCTATTTAAACTGGAAAACAATGAAATAGTTTTGGGTGGATCTACAATGTTAGGCGCCAAGCGGTGTCTAATGTCTGTCACTGTCAGGGCTCCCAGGTATGACCAGAGGTGTGTGACTGAAGCAGGGAAACGCAGACCTCAGATATGTTATAAACAATATAATTTATTAACACTAACAGTACAAACATAAACGCAGTGCAATACTAAAACATAATACAGTGCAAACAAACCAAACCAAACCACCCACAGATAACAGTACATACAAGCAAGCGTCGTCAGGCAGGCCGGGTCAATATCAATTGGGCAGGTAGGTACAGGGGGAGCAAGCGGAGAATGGTCGGGGTCACAGGCCAGGTTCAGCAGGTAGCAAGCAGCATAGTACAGAGGGTCAGGCAGAGGGATGGTCCGGGTCACAAGCCAGGGATCAGAACAGGTAGCAAGCAGCGTAGTACAGAGGGTCAGACAGAGGGATGGTCAGGGTCACAAGCCAGGATCAGAGCAGGAGAAGTCAGCAAAGGAACAGAAACAGGATGCAGGACAGATACAGGGCCCAGGACAAACACAACACCAAGGCAGAGTCTGTGGGTCTGGCCATCCCTTAAATACCCCAGCATCATCAGTTCCAGGTGTTAGCTGGCTGCAGAGTTGAGTCTCTGATTGCTGGGAACACCCGCTGGCCAGCCCTGGTACTGCAGATCAAAAGGCAGGTGAGTCCCACCATTGCTGGCCAGTCCATTCCTAACAGTCACCTTGCAAAAAATTATTTCCGGTTACTCAGGTAGGATATTTATAAGTACCGGGTCCGTTTTCAGAATATCCCAATTCCTTTTAATAATACCGCTAATAGCTCTATGCTGTATGGAATAAGTAGTAATGAATGGACAGACACGAGTCTTAACTGTGTCAATTAACATTTGGTCCCTATCTAAGCCAGCTACATTTTCGAGAGTAACTTCACTATAACCTTTTCTATAAATCTATTCTTAAGAATAATAGCTTGTGAGTGATAATCGTCAATATTTGTACAATTCCTACTGTTTCTGGTAAGCTGGCCTTTCGGAATACTGGCTAGCCACAAAGGATGGTGGCAACTGTCCATAGGGATATAGCTATTCCGGTCTGTTTGTTTGAAAAACGATTTTGTAGTGATTTTTCCATTAGAATTCATTAAGGTAAGATCTAAAAAGTTGATCTCCAGTTTACTGAAGGTATATGTCAAACTAATATTAAGACTATTATTGTTTAAAGTGCTGAAGAAATTGGCCAAAGACTGCTCATCCCCATTCCATAAGAGAAGAATATCATCAATATACCTTTTTGTATAGTAACAATTCCGGCCAATCTCTTGCATATATAAGGTCTTTTTCCCAATAAGCCATAAATAGATTAGCCAAACTCGGGGCAAATTTGGTCACCATGGCCACTCCCTTAATTTGTAGTTAGTATTTTTTGTTGAACCAAAAATAATTTTTTTGCATTGCAAACTCCAGGAGGTTTAAAATGAACTCCTTTTGTGCCATGGGTAAAGTGCTATAGTGCGTGAGGAAGAAATCAGCTGCTTCCATACCATCTTTTTGACAGTGTCACAGCTGCTCCCCCCCACCGTCTCCCGTTCTGCCACGGCTCTTTGAAGCCGAGCCGTGCAGGATGCGGCCCCTCGCACCTCTGCCACTATCTTGTCCCCATCCGGCGAGGCCGGAGGAGACGGGATAGTGAGGTTCACACCTCTCTACGGAGAGGTGCGAGCCTCCTGCATAGATGAGAGGGATCACGGTGACAGCTGACACCGCAAGATCCCTGTCATCAGCATTGCAGATGTCCCTGGACAAAGGTTGCGGTCACGAGAAGCACGGCCCGTGTCCAGGGGGCGTGCCTTGTTGCTGAGCGACGAGGCACTCCGCCTCCGGCCCGCCCCAGTTGCCAGGACGACCGGAGAATGTCCTGCATCAGCTTAAGAGGCTGATGCCGGGCTCCCCGATCATCCATTCTGCTGTGCAGTCATGGAGGGAGCCCCAGCTGCGGTGGGACCCTCGTGCCCAGACTCTGCCTGACACCCCCAAGGCTGGGGGGAGATCGCCCACACCTGCCTGAGACCCCAAGCAAAGGTGGGAGATTACCTGCCAGCTGCCTGAGCCCCCCATGCCTAGGGGGAGATTGCCTGCTACCTGAGACCCCAGTCCAAAGGGGGGAGACCGCACAAGCCAGCCTGCCGGAGACCCCCAAGCCCAGGGGTAGATTGCCTGCTGCCTGAGACCCCAGTCCAAAGGGGGGAGACCGCACAAGCCAGCCTGCCGGAGACCCCCAGCCCAGGGGTAGATTGCCTGCTGCCTGAGACCCCAGTCCAAAGGGGGGAGACCGCACAAGCCAGCCTGCCGGAGACCCCCAGCCCCAAAGGGAGAGACCCCTCGCCTGTCCCGGACCTCCAACAGGTACCTGTGTCTTAATTTCTTATCCCTGGGAGACCGGACACCCTGTCGGAGCCGTGGGCATATGCTTTCCCCTGTTTTACCTGAACTGTCCCTGTGATGAGCCCCTAACCCCACTGTTGGATTACAATCTGCTACAGAGACTTTTTCTTTGCTCTTGATACTGGACTACAAGTGTTTTAGCCCTTCCTTGCTGTCCCCCTACTGGCGAGATCACCCTCCCTGCCATTTTCCCATTGAGTGACTGTCATTTTGTTGTCTCAATAAAGCTTTGTGCGTTTGCCATCTCCTGTGTGTTCTGTCCTGCCTACCCTCCGTCACAGTTAGTATATAAAGATGCTACATCAGCGGTAACCAAATATGTGGCTGATGATATAGTGACATCCTTAATTACGTTTAGGACTTGTTTCGTGTCCCGAAGATATGAAGGTGTCTGTGTAACAAGTGGCTTAACCCTTTGAGGACCATAAGATTTTGGAACGCAAAAAGAATCAATTTTTTTGTTTTTAAAGTTCGTACACTTCAGTTGCTGTAACTAAGCCATTTCATGAAATAATAGGCAAAAAGCTAGATCCATTTGTTTGTTGATAAGAACTAATATTTTGACTCAAACCAAAAAAAAAAGTTTTAAGTTCTTAATCAGATGATATACGCAATTAAAAACATGGGACAAATACGTCCCTTGGTCCTCAAAGGGTTAAGGTAATCGCTGTATTCACCAATTTTGCAGCACAGAGACCCTGTGCCGCTGACAATAGGTCTGCCTGGCGGTTTGATTGGGTGTTTATGAATTTTTGGTAAAATGTAAAACGCGGGTAATTTTGGTGCCACTGGGCATAAAAAGGCTTTTTCTTATTTAAAATCTTATTATCGAAACCGACTTTGATAATTTGTTTCAAGGCGTGTTTAAAAACTGGAAGGGGATCTTTGGGAAGAAGAGAGTAAGTGGTTTTATCACTTAAAATATTGCATACCTCCTGAGATATAATCACTCTTGTTCAGAATGACCACCCCTCCACCCTTATCCGCAGGTCTAATAACTAAATCCTTCTTCTCAAGAAGGGACTTCATAGCTTTATTAGTGCCAGCCCTATCATATGGCTGCTTAATTGGTACAGTTGCCAATTCTTTCAGGACTTTTTCCTTGAAGAGGTTAATGTAAGAGTGTGACTGCAGAGGGGGGTTATAGGTTGATGGTTAGAATGAACAAAGTGACTAGAGGAAGTGTCTGCAGAGATAAGGTTGCTGGCAAAGTGCCTTTTCAGAGATAGTTGTCTCGTAAGCTTATGCACATCTACAGTGGGCATCGAAAGTTTGGGCACCCCAGCTAAAAGTTTGTATTAATGTGCATAAAGAAGCCAAGGAAAGATGGAAAAATCTCCAAAAGGCATCAAATTACAAATTAGACATTCTTATAATATGTCAACAAAAGTTAGATTTTATTTCCATCATTTACACTTTCAAAATAACAGAAAACAAAAAAATGGCGTCTGCAAAAGTTTGGGCACCCTGCAGAATTTATAGCATGCACTGCCCCCTTTGGAAAGCTGAGACCTGCCAGTGTCATGGATTGTTCTCAATCATCGTCTGGGAAGACCAGGTGATGTCAAGCTCAAAGGTTTTAAATGCCCAGACTCATCTGACCTTTCCCCAACAATCAGCACCATGGGTTCTTCTAAGCAGTTGTCTAGAAAACTGAAACTGAAAATAGTTGACGCTCACAAAGCTGGAGAAGGCTATAAGAAGATAGCAAAGCGTTTTCAGATGTCAATATCCTTTGTTTGGAATGTAATTAAGAAATGGCAGTCATCAGGAACAGTGGAAGGTAAAGCAAGATCTGGAAGACCAAGAAAAATATCAGACAGAACAGCTCGCAGGACTGTGAGAAAAACAATTCAAAACCCACGTTTGACTGCACGATCCCTCCAGAAAGATCTGGCAGACACTGGAGTTGTGGTACACTATTCCACTATATAAAGAGATACTTTTACAAATATGGTCTTCATGGAAGAGTCATCAGAAGAAAACCTCTTCTACGTCCTCACCACAAAAATCATCGTTTGAACTTTGCAATTGAACATATAGACAAGCCTGATGCATTTTGGAAACAAGTTCTGTGGACCGATGAGGTTAAAATTGAACTTTTTGGCTGGAATGAGCAAAGGTACGTTTGGAGAAGAAGGGGCACAGAATTTAATGAAAAGAACCTCTGTCCAATTGTTAAGCATGGGGTTGGAACAATCATGCTTTGGGGTTGTGTTGCAGCCAGTGGCACAGGGAACATCTCACGAGTACAAGGAAAAATGGATTCAATAAAATTTCAGCAAATTTTGGATGGTAACTTGATGCCATCTGTGAAAAAGCTGAAGTTAAAGAGAGGATGGCTTCTACAAATGGATAATGATCCTAAACACACCTCGAAATCCACAGGGGATTACATCAAGAGGCGTAAACTGAAGGTTTTGCCATGGCCTTCACAATCTCCTGACCTCAACATAATTGAAAACCTATGGATAGACCTTAAAAGAGTAGTGCGTGACAGACAGCCCAGAAATCTCAAAGAACTGGAAGACTTTTGTAAGGAAGAATGGGCAAAGATACCTCAAACAAGAATTGAAAGACTCTTGGCTGCCTACAAAAAGTGTTTACAAGCTGTGATACTTGCCAAAGGGGGCAGTACAAGATATTAACTTTGCAGGGTGCCCAAACTTTTGCAGACGCCATTTTTTTGTTTTCTGTTATTTTGAAAGTGTAAATGATGGAAATAAAATCTAACTTTTGTTGACATATTATAAGAATGTCTAATCTGTAATTTGATGCCTTTTTGGAGATTTTTCCATCTTTCCTTGGCTTCTTTATGCACATTAATACAAATTTTTAGCTGGGGTGCCCAAACTTTCGATCCCCGCTGTATATACGCTTGGAATTTATTAAGTTTATTGGCTGGGGCATATTTTAGGCCCTTGTCCAATAAATTGAGTTCGTCCTTAGTAAATTCATTATTGCTCAAATTAAAAATGCCTTTGCCTGCTAGAGTCTTGGTTTCTTTGTTGTGTCTGTTACATTGTTTGCCCCCTCTCTTTCCCCTATAGTGTTGTTTCTCTTCCGGACCCTTACTTCCCCTAAAAAAAAAAGCTGTTGTGTGTTAACTTTGTAGTTATTCTGTATATTCTCCTTTGGGGTGGAAGGGGGTGCTCTCTGGGTTTGACATTGAGGTCTATTATGTGGACCTTTTTTCTTTTTTGTCCTTAATAGGGTTGTGGTGCCCTTTGTCCATTCTTTGGGGAAGGTTGGTATTGGGTATGAAAAGACTGATAGGGTGGAGGTCCTGGATATGTAGTGTGATGATAAGGTTTGTTCTGGTATCCAGATGCAGAGTTCCTATTGTGTGTGGTATTTCTACCTGGATGCCACTGGTGGTCTCTTGAACCAATGTTTTCATCTTGAAAATCAGGTAATGGCTCAAACCTATTTGAAACAGGAATATCAAACCTTTGTCTGTGTCCAGTGTTTCTATTTTGTCTTGCTGGGGACCCATAGTAACCATTGGAGGTATGGGAGATATGGTAGGAAGGATGAAAATCGCGTTTGCGATTGGGAGGTGCTGGGGTAGGAGTGGAAGGAGCTAGAGGTGGTTCCCTAGATTTTTGCCATTTGAAAACCACCTGTTCTTAATAGTCCTTCACATCCCTCCAATAGAGGCAACACCTCATTATCTTTCACGATCATTTTTCTTTTTGTTCCACCCATCAAAATATCTGGCTCAATGGGTATGCAAATTGAGATGTACTTTCACCAACCAATGCAGCAGAATCTTGACCATGATTCACAAGGCATCTCCTTCATTCAGTGTTCAGGAAACTGGGTATAAAATCTCTCAATAAGCTGTTTCCACAGAGTTCTCATTGTGTTGGAGGTGTCAGGAGGAGGAGGGCTCCATGCTCCATGTCTTTTGGCTGTGTAAGAGATTACAGGACTTCTGGTCCCAAGTGAAACACTGGATTTTTAAATTCACTGATATCCAACTGTAAATGATCCAGTGGCTTTTCTTTTACATTTGACGGCAAGATATAAACTGTCGATTTCGATCCATCTTTTCACTGCAGTGAAGGCATGTCTATCTGCCTGCTGGAAGCACACTAAAGAGTGTTTCAATAAAACGTGGTTTTGTTTTTTTATTCTCCTGTTATCTTGAATATTGTCTGCTCGTAGGCTCCCAGACATGAAATCATTCGCCAGTCCTAGCTGTAGTTCCTTATTCATGCTTTCGGTGTCTTGTCGCCCCCTCCAGTTTTGTTCCCCCTGTAGCAAACTAGCTCATCAGAGTTGGAGCGGAGTTCTCCTTTTTCCCTTTTTTCTCTTTTTATTCGAGATATTTCTCATTCCTCAGCCTCATTCCCTACCCCCCTGCAGTCCTGAGAGGCAAACGTTATCTCCTGACAGATGGTGTGGGTCAACCAGGTTAAGACATCCTGAGTCCAGGTGCCAGGCAGTCTGCTGAAGGGTAACCTTCGTCACCCAAAACTGTGTAGGCCCACACATCATAAAACTGACCAGCAATTAATTGAACATTCCTCAGGTCAACTGTGTGTTTCATGTCATGGATTATGAAGCTGTTAGTTTTAACTGAGAGTCCACTGACATTCTGCCCAACATATTGTATTGTGCAGACGCAGAGCCACCCCCCCCTTGCCAGGTGGGGGGAATTTTTAAAAAGGGACAGGCTGCAAGCCTAAGAGTTAGAGTTTTATACAGATCTCCCAGCTAACATCGAAGGCGGAGATAAAGAATCGTCCTGCTCTGCAACTTGGATCTGCAAACCCAGGCTAAGGGCAAGTAACTTAACCCTGTAATCTTCTTCCTAATTATCTCTTTGCTGTGTCTTTATATACATAAATATATATTTTTGTGACATCACATTGTAAATATTTTATTGCACCTGTTTAACACTTTCAGAAAGAAAGATTTATTACTAAAAGTCAAAATGTTTTTAAGCGCTTACCTGCAATTCACGAATTCCTGCCTTTTGAAGAGACGCTACTGTTTGTTTACTTGTATTTCTGACAGAGTCCGTCTTCTCTGTACATTTCAAGACGGTGGTGGCAGTAGAAGGGTTAGTTGCGTAATTAACCCGACCCAGTAACAAGCGCATTCAGGCTGCAGGCACCGATTGTAGCCCATTAGCTGGACAATAGCTGTGCAGGGTGCAGCTGGGTGGGGCCTTGTTATGCACGTCACACCGCGGTTTTAGATCGGCCGGTCCTTCAATCACGAGTTTGGTGAGAAGGTCTGGGGTCTGACGCCGTGGGCGTGACGTATTACAGTTAGTCGCGGTCGTGCGATTGTCGCATGTTTGTGGCGGCGACCGTGGATCCGTGACACCCCCCCCCCCCTTTTTTTTTTCTTATTGCCATTAGGCCAGACTGGGCTGTTTGGAAGGAGCACTGGAGCTGTGGTTGCTGCACATTTTTCAGTCATGCTGTTTGGCTAGGCTAGTTGCAATGACAGTTTCCTTCCTAAAGCCATGTGAATAGGTTTGTTTTCAAAGAGAGAATTCTTGCTTTACTGTTGTACACTTTTGGTTTGTCTAGTGCATTTTGGGCCATTGACAGTTGTATGTGTTTCTATTGTTTTTTTGAAAGCTGATAATCTATCACTGTGACAGTTTTGAGATCACATGTAGCAGTCGCCTCAGGGATACCACTATTTTATTATATTTCTGAGATTGCAATTCTCGATCGTCATGATGCAAATGTCACTGCATGAGACACTGAACCTGTTGAAAGCAAGGAGTCTCAAGGTGGAAAAGCTTCTATATCTATCATGGCATCAGATGTGAGAGTGGACACCTCAGCTTGCACATTTCAGACAGTATGGCTGTATTACTTTTATGGAGGGAATTATCTTACCGAGTAGCTAGTGTCTCCTTTCTAGTGGTCAGGAAGAGCAAGAAAACTGACATCCCTGCAGGAGAGCTCAGAGTTAGTGACATATATAAGGGTAGTCTTCTTTGTCGCTATCTAGTAAAGAAGTTATCCCAGCTTAGGCCTAGTCAATTGGCAGTAGAGATGCATACTTCGGAGGGAGAGGGGGATTGTGGAGGTTGGATTGTTGTGCTTTTTGTTTGAATAGTGTGCAGGGGTTGATTGTGATCTGTATTCCCAATGGGGAGAATTACATTCTGTTGTTTCTGGTATCCAATATCACTGGGAAAAAATAATGGGATAATCAAATATGTTACAGCTTTCACTTGAACGGGTCTCTTTAGAGAGATTTTCAGTCAATTTCTGTTGTCACCAGGAGGGGGAATCTCTCCAACAAGAAACAGAAAAAAAGGACAAACTTTAAGGGTCCCATTCTTCATACTCCATGCAGAATATTAAAATGGCTATAGGTACACTTTAAGCCTAGCATTTGTCGAATTGTTTGTAGTTAAATAATGACTATTTCCTAACTACCTTACTTAATTTGTGGTGTTGTTCATCTTCTTTCTTACAGACAAGGATGTCATTACCTCTCACTAAAGTGGTGCAAAATGATACCTACACAGCTTCTATTGCTACACACCCTGTGACCACCGCACCTTTACAGCAAACAAAATCCTTAACTGGTGTATCACGTACACTCATTGCCAAGGCAAAGTCAACTGTGCAATCTTCTCCAATTGAGGTAAGATTTTGTTTGTTATAATTGGTCTACATTTATGCAAAACATTTTTTTTTTCCTTTCAATTTTGTATAGAGTAGGGAATTGAAACATTTTCCCTCTGGCTGCATCTAGTTGCAGTGTTTCCCTTTGGATCCTCTCCTGGAAACTAATCTCTTCAAAGATGTAACCCTAAAAAAGGTTAGAATTTATGTCAGTGTGTTCCTGCTGTGGAGATTTCTTCTGTCACTACTGTCTTGGGAAACAAAATGTTCTGAAAAGAACACTTATTTCTTAAGACCATTGTGACAGGAGAATGGCAATGCTGGATTCCTAGAAGGATCTTAGTGACAAGATACCTGGATTGCAAGCTTCTGCACTGGATGCAGTCTTGTCAGCTGATGTCCTCTGCTCTCACCACTGACTGCTACCAATTTACTATTGTTCTCAGCTCCCTCTGAGAACTATACAGCCCTGCCTATCTATGATATGAAGTTTTTCGATAGACCAGCAGAGGTGTGGGAAAAAAACTACTTGGATTTGGAATGGTTTACTCACAAGCCTAATATTAAAAAAAGAAAAAAAAGTTGGAAGATGGCAAATAGATTAGGAATAGTGGTTCTAGGAGAGAACAGCATCAGTGAAATGTAATCCGCACATTTGGCCTCCACAATTTATGCCTTGGATATCCACATTATTTCTTTTTTTTAATGGCAAGTGCTTGTGTAAATCTAACAAAAGTAGCATGCTGCTTCATATACTGTTTGCATCCCAATTAGAATTTCCTGTGGAAATGACATCTATTACCTGTCTTGTTTGATCAGAGGCTTGTCTGTGAGGGCTGAAGCCCACTTGATCTGGGTGGCTATAGCAAAGCAAAAAGGTGTTGGTTAAAATTTTGTCATGATCTTTAGATCTACATTAACCACTTGCCGACCAGCCACTGTAGAAAAACGGTTACAGGGCGGCACTGCTGCGCAAAATCACGTTTTAAAACGTCATTTTGCAAAACAGGTAGGGGGCGCGCGACCGCCCTACCCGTGCCACCGATTGTGGCCGCGAGTGTCAATCACCGGGTCCCGGCCGGCGATTGCCGGCAAACAGTGACACAGAGCACAGCTGAGCTCTGCTGCCTGTCGGCTCCTAACACGCTGTTCCTGAGAGCGGAGTTTAGCTCTCGGGATCAGCGTGTTCTTATGAAGTACACACCCCCTGCCCACTAGTTAAACACTCCCCTCACACAGTTAACCATTTGATTACCTAAAAAAGTTAACCCCTTCCTCCCCTGTGCCATTAGTACAGTGTCTGTTTTTTTTTTTTTTTTTTTTCTTTGCACTGATCACTGTCATAAATCGCTGATCGCCGCGATTATTCGTATTAAAAACAAAAAATCCCAGTATCTTTCCCGCCATTTGTAAACTGTATAACTTTCATGTAAACCAATTAATTTACACATTTGGGATTTTTTTTAGCAAAGATGTCGCAGAATACATTTTGGCCGAAATGTATGACAAAATTTGATTTTTTAATTTTTTTTGCTGGACATGTTTTATAGCAAAACGTCCAAAATATTGTTTTGTTTTTTTTGTGTTTTTTGTTTTATAGCGCAAAAAATAAAAAAAAACGCACAGGCGATCAAATACCACCAAAAGAAAGATCAATTAGTGGGAAAAAAAAAGGACGTAAATTTAATTTGGGTGCAATGTTGCATGACCGCGCATTTGTCAGTTAAAATAACGCAGCGACGTAACACTAACAGCTTCCTGACCGCCCTATAGCAGAAATACTGCTACAGGGCAGCATGGGTGCGCAAAATCACATATATATATATATTGCAGTAAATATAGATCACTAATTCTCCCCAACTCTTTTTAACCTCCTTGGCAGTATGATTCCTTCTGATTTTTTTGTGCTGAAAGCGGTACCATTTTTTCGCATGGAAATAGTTTTTTATTGTAGGCTGTAATTTTTAGGAAAATTTCCCCACAAATCATTACTCAATTCTGTAAGTGGTTCTGATTTACTATCGCTGTTCTCTAGCCGGTCTAAAACCGCTTTTGACGTAAAGGGACGCTTTTTGGACGCCATGGACTTTTCTAAGTTTCCAGGCAGAAAGAACAGACAAAATGCAGGCAGGGCACAGGGCAAAGCACTAGGGACAATATGTATGTGAAATGGGATGAAACAGCAATGTTTTACTATTTAAAATTGAAAAAAAAATGACATTTTTTAAATTTCCCGCCGCCGGCGGCGCCCTTACATCCCGACGTCACGGGGACCGGAACACAGAAGCCGGATGCCGTCATCGGCCAGAGGAGATGGCCGGGGACGCTGCAGGGGACACATCGTGGGAACAAAGGACAAGGTAAGTGCTGCAGGGACCCCCAGAGCAGCACCGCATGGTAAGCCCGAGTGTAGCTCGGGGTTACCGCTTGTGGTATAGAAATTCTACCCCGAGCTACACTCAGAAAAACCGCCAGGGAGGTTAAGCACACTTCACCTCTACCCTTAGAGGTGCACAAATATAAACATAAATATGCTCAGTGAAAATTAATAAAAGACACCCTTCATTAGATAATAATTTCAAATTAAAAGTCCAAAATATATATAAAAAATTATAAAAATTAAAAACCGAAATGTCCAAAAATATATATATCCAGTATCCCAATAAAATAAATAAGTACGTGTAGTCCAAAATTGATTCAAGTGTAAAAACTCTCCGCTGCTTGCAAAAACTTGATTACCTCAAAAAAAAAATCCTTTATAAATCAAAAATTTACATGTGAAATCACTCCAATAATAATCACCCAAGTGAGAAACAAGTGTATATATCAAACCACATACACATGCAATATACAGTGCAAAACCATGTATGTGAAACACTCTACTGTGCTCAAAAAACTCATAACACAGTGTACACTTCTATCAAGGTAAGGAGTGAATACCCTTACCAATATTCAAAACAATTTTTGCTTTGATCTCGATCCACAGAAATTGCCGGATGATATAAATCCTCCTGCAGATGTCCTCAGGGTTTACTTTGATCCTATAGCACTGTATGGATCCTTCCACCCTAGCAACTCAGATATGTTTCCACCATATATGCCATTCAGATACATTAAAACCATCTTTCAATCGCATAAAGCATATAGGGAGTGTAATTTTCACTAGGGAATATGGATGTTTTCAATTTTTTGAACAATAGACAAGTTAATTTAGATGAGGTATTTTCCACTGCACAGATAGTGTTTGAGGACAACTTAGAGGTTGTAGCAAAGAAAATAGGATTTACAATGGAGAAAAAATTTCAATTATGGTGGTATGTTATTACTTTGGAGAAATATCTAACGGAGGATATTATCCCAAGAAGGCTTAGATGGGATCTAGGCCCAAATGATGGTCTGTTAGATGAGGATTCCAATATGGAGTGGAAAAATTTTTTCCATACTTGTGAGACAATTAGTAGTTATGTTGTTGGAGAGGAAAAAAAGAAAGTTAAAAATGGTGGAATCAAAGTTATTGGAATTACAAAATAAAATAGAAGTGTTTAAAGATAAAAAGGAATATGATGATGCGACAAAAAAATTACATGACCAATTGAATAAAAAAGATTTGGAGATTAAGAAGAAAAAACATAGGAAATATATGAGAGATATGGGAGATTACCAGACTAATAATATCTATAAATGGCAGAGTGTTATCACCAATCAATGTCAGTCTAATAATACTACGCCTAATAATTCACCCATAAAAGGAAAAATGCCAGTAAATAGTGGATTCCCAAAAAAAATGGAAGAGAGAAAGAAAGATAATACTAAACATATACAAACAACTCAACCAAAATCTCCTTGGAGAAGGGATGAAGAGTATTATGGAAGTCCATATAGGAATTACTACAATGTCCCAGTGTATAACAGATTTCAGCCTCTAGAAGGGTGGAAAAATCCCAGGGGTTTTAGTGGAAACCCTAGGGGATACAGAAATACTAATTTTTTTCAGCGAAATTACAGAGGGAGACCACCAGGACCCTTAGCAAGAGCTCCCTTTTACCAACAAGGGTGGGGAGGAGGAACAATGAGGGATCAACCCTATTATTATCAGAACCAGTACAGAGGAGCACAAGAGGGTCCATCCCAGCAAAGAGGGGAAGATTAAGAAAATCAGGGAGAAAGCATGGATATACAAGGGATGGAACCAAAAGTGGACAACAAGAGAAAAAGGAGAGATGCTTAGGGGAAGGAATTTATAATCTTAGTTCTATTCCCCTGACACAGAATGAAATCCATGTTCTGGATAAAGGACTTAAATTTGCCCCTAAATCAAACTTTAATAAATTTGAGGCTTATATTGATCTTAACAGATACATTAGAAAATTGAATATTAAAAAATATTTTTCTTCTCTACCTGGACCTGGGTTTTCGGCTATTAAATCAAGTCCAAGTATTGTAGATTATTATACACATAGTGGGTTAAAGAACAATTCGACTTTTAATCCAGTTAATATGAAAAATCAGTTTGTGAAAGTTTTTAAACAGATGGTAACAGAGGAAATAAGAGACATTGAAATTAAGAAACTAAAAGAGGAAACTATTTTTCAGGAAGGTTTAAATTCCCTAAAGAAAAATAACAATGTTGTAATTAGACCGGCCGATAAAGGGGGAGGGGTGGTGATTTTGGATAGGTCGGCCTACGAGGAGGTTATGGGAAATATTTTACAGGATTCAGATACTTATATGAAGATAAAGAATAATCCATTGAATAAATATAAGAAAATACTCCAAGATTTAATCAATAAAGCACAGAAAGATGGAATTTTGGATAACAAAGAAGTGAGATATTTAATTCCATCTCATTGTAGAATGCCTATAATATATTATTTACCAAAGATACATAAAAGTTTAAACAATCCCCCTGGTAGACCGATCATAAATGGGATAGATTCTATACATTCCAGAACAGGGGAATATATTGATTTGTATTTACAACCGATAGTAAAACAAATGCCATCATATCTTAAAGATGGGCAAGATGTTATTGATTTGGTGGAATTTATGAAGGTCTCGAAAAATACTATATTAGTCACTATAGATGTTAATTCTCTATACACTAATATCAAACATGAAGGCGGAATAAAAGCAGTGAAGTGGGGTCTTAAGAATTTTACGGATCTCCATATTAGACAAAGGAGATTTATTGTGACATTACTTGAATTCTGTATGACAAAAAATGATTTTTGGTATGGGGGACAATACTATGTACAAAAGAAAGGGGTAGCAATGGGCGCAAAGTTTGCGCCCTGTCTAGCAAATATTTTTTTAAGCAAATGGGAGGAGAGGGTTATTTTTAATAGAAAATGGGAAGGATTGATCTTGTGGAAAAGATACATCGATGATATTTTGGTGATTTGGGATGGTCCTATAGAATCTTTGAAGGCTTTTTTAACAGTTTTAGAAAGAAATTAATATGATTTAGGTTTTACCTGTAATATGGATAGTGTTTCAGTGAATTTTTTAGATTTAAATATTTTTATAGAAGATAATGTTATTTTTACCAAAACATATTTTAAAGAAACAGATAGGAATGGATATATACCCACTAATAGCTGTCACCATCCATCCTGGATTAATGGAATACCTAAAGGACAGTTTCGTAGAATTTTTAGAAACTGTACAAGATTAAAAGAATATATAGAGCAAACTAAAATTATTAAGGATAGGTTTATTGAAAAGGGGTACGACCCAGAGGTATTGGAAAAAACTAGATTTGAGGTGAGTAAAAGCTATATAGGGGATAAGAAGATTATAAGGCTCCTATCTAATAAAAATCCTGATAATAAGAATAAGGTAGAGTATGCTTTTATTACAGGTTTTAATAGCCAATATAAAGATGTGGAATCCATTGTTTCCAAATATTGGTCTATACTAAGAAGAGATACTAATTTGGGTTCATTAATCCCAAGTAAGCCTTCATTTATTTATAGAAAGACAAAAAATCTGAGAGATGTTTTAGTGAAAAATATTATATCCCCTCCTAATAGAAAGAAAAAACATATGTTTGATTTTAAAGGCTTCTACCCCTGTAGAAAATGTAGAATGTGTACAGTAACTAATACTAAAACGAGAGTCATTGCGAATTTTACATCTAACAATACTGGTATGATATTTAAGATTAAGAATTTCATTACTTGCACTACCCCCTATGTCACGTACTTATTGGAATGTCCGCGTAAACTCCAGTATGTAGGCAGGACTTCAAGACCACTACAAAAAAGATTAAGTGAGCATATCACAAATATTAAAAAAGGGAAGAAAGACCATTGCTTATCGAGGCATTTTAGAGATCACATAATTGTGATCCTAGTGTCCTCAAATTCTGTGGAATTGATAAGATAGATGCACATTGGAGGGGAGGTGACAAAATTAAGGCCATATCCAAGAATGAAACGTATTGGATATTTGAATTAAAAACATTGAGGCCGGGAGGTTTGAATGTGGATCTGGATTTGAATTGTTTCATTTCTAATTTCTAATTCAAATCAGTAGGTATAATTCTTATGAGTCTTGCTGTTAAGATATTAGTCTTCTATATTGTGTCTTGGAGTTGATAGGGAATTATAAATAATAATTGATTTTATTTATATTCTATGTTTATTATTTTTAGAAAGAAAATGGAATAAAAAGAATACAAGGAAAAGGTAGTTTTAATATTAAAATGATAAATATTGTAGTTTTTGCATATAAGATATCATCTTCCACGAATTGTAGAAAGTATTGATGATATGTCTATCGGGATATCAGATGGTCTGTGCAGTATATTCATCATTTGAGGTCATATGTGGACATGTCATTATTAATGTAGTGTTTCATTCTAAATAAAAGTACATATAGAGTGATAGTAATCTATTTAATAATTTTAATTAATATTTTAATGAAATATATAATATTTAATGTAATCATTTTTCAGGAATAGGGTAGTATATATAATTAGTCATAGTGATTGGTGTTAATATGTTTCCAGTGACAGATTATATAAAGTCTATTATTATTAATATATGGAGTTTTATGCGTATATAAATTAATTTAATAATTAGGTAAGATATTAATAAATTCCCATTAATATATAAAAGGTGTGATCCCAGAAAAGAATAGTGTATAGTCAATCAACCTTGGTGTGTTCTATCATCATTATGTCATTTTTAGGGTTTTAAGATTAATAGGGGTATAGATATATTATGAAGCATTAGAGAATATAATTGTTTTTGTATATTGTGACATTGTATTTGAAGCAATTGATGTGTTTAATATTATGATCCTAATTAGAATTGATGAATAGAGTATGTGGTTTAGGGTTAATATGTATAGATATTTATAATACTGTGCCGTTGGTATATATTGGTTAGTGAATACTGGATAGTATGGGCATTGCCCCTCCTAAAGATGGAGATTGCGGTGTCGATGCTATGTAT